>NC_066585.1:144279923-144579923 GCF_024323335.1 Lathyrus oleraceus | reverse complement strand
TAGTTGGTATTACACGTCTTCATTGATTCAAAAACCTTTAAAGTCACCCATTTCATCTGTCTGCTTCACCAAACGTGATAAACCCTCAACTGTTATGGTGAAAAGAAAAGGGCACAATGGTTCCCCTACCTAAGATTCCTGTTACCCTTAAAATCCTCAATTGAGCTTCCAATTACTATTATTGAGAAATTAGATTCAAATATACATACCCCCATTCACCTCATTTACTTTACTCCAAATTGTAATCTCTTCAACATATATCTTAAGTAGTTCCAAGATTTCCAATCATATGCCTTTTCAAAATCTACCTTTAGCATCATACACTCATTTATTCCCCTTTTTTCCAAATATACAATTTCATTAATAACCACTACAACATCTAATATTTGTCTCCCTGGAATAAATGTAGTTTGTCTTGGTGCTATCAGTTGACCCAACACCCTCTTCAATCTTAAGGCTAAGATTTTTGACATTATCTTCTTTCATCTTCTTAACCCCCTTTATTCTACCTCTAGGAGTTTCAAGTGACAAAGGATCATTCCTTCTCCCTATTAAATTCAAAATATTATGAACATATCTTGTGTCAAGGTCCCCTTCAATTGTCCATTTATGCCTTGATTTTTGTAACAATAAACTTCCCCTTCTATGTAAGTTGCACCACACAGAGTTAATCTTACTCTTCTTCTCCACTAATTCAGCATCTACATCTTGATCATATCAACTAACAATAAATTCATTTCATTAAACTATTTAATAGACTCATCCATTTTCAAATTAATCCACCCATAAACCTCTTTATTCTACTATTTTAGTATATCCCTTAATCTCTTAAGATTCTCTTTAATCACATAAGCCTTTTTACCAGACTCCTCAATATCTTTCCACTCATCTTCCATGCACCTTATGACAGTCCATCATTTCATATATTCAGTCGAAGAATCGAAGCAAAATAAGTGAAAATCGAGCAAAAATGAAGAATAATGACCAAAGATTAAGGGAAAAATAGCTAAGTGTGAAAACTATGGACTTAGTAAAAATTGGAGGGAAAAGGGGAGCAAAAGCATGCAGCTGCTGGAATAATCTCGCGCACCATCGTGCACGTGATAGGGCATTTAAAGATGCATCACACATGCAATGGTCATTTTTTAGGCTTTTCCTAATGCATTATGGTTCATTCTGACACCTTAAAAAGGGGATTTTGTGCACTTTCACAAGGGTTACAATTTTGGGAGATTGAAGCACAAATTTGAGAGCACAAATGGTGATTTTATAAGCATTTGAAGCCACCAAAGGCCATATCTTCAAGGGATTTCTTATGTTATTTTTGTCAATCAATTATGACATTTTTAATTGCACTATGAGTAGCGAAATCCTTCTAGGTTAGGTTGTGTTAGGATGAACCTATTTCTATATTGTTGGATTCTATATTGATTTGACCATTGTATGAACCTATTGATCTATAATCTTATTCAATTGCTTCTTATTCGTAATGCTTTTTATGTGAGATACTCTTTTAATATGATTTTGGGCACATTGGAAATACTGACCCTTAGTCTATGTGTTGGACCTAGGGCAACTGTTGTACTTACGTTGGTTGAATAGGGATAGGAGACCCCAAGTACTGGCATAGAAATTTAACATACTATACATCACCTAACCCTGCTTATGCTGGCGGACTAGGGATAGAAAGCTCAGAATAATGGTTAGTGAGTTATTTCATGAGGGATCAGCTATAACGATTTTGTTAATTCTCCGTGAGGTTATAGTGATTAGATCATTCATACAAGGCATCAAACATCAACAATAGAGGAATAAGGGATTCTACAACACAACCTGTCAGCTTTCGTGACATTCTTTACTTGTTTATTTACTTTTTACACTGAAACTCGACCCCTCCCTCCCCCGTTTTACTAGTTTTTATAAATTGCACACATTTTGTTTTGCTTGGAGGCAGTGCCTATGAATTCGACCTTTTTATTACTTCGAAATTACCGGTACACTTTCCGAGAAGTCATCAAGTTTTTTCCGCCGTTGTTGGGGACTGTTGATTTTTCTTCAAGGCATCGTTTATGCAATTGTTTTTAATTTGTGTTTTAATTTCTTGTTTATCATAATTCTACTGTGGTATTTTTGTTGTTGGTAAAGTGAAGGAGACAGGTGCTGACAAGTTATTATAGCACAACCAATAGCCCAAACTATGGGGGACTTCTGCAGGCCTACTTGCGTATCACAAGTTTCTAGGGAATTTCTTCCTGCTGATCTTGCAAATTTCAACATCAAATGCTCTATGCTTTCAGATTTAATGGATAAACCTTTTGACGAGAACACAAATAGTGACCCATGGGAACATCTGGCTAGGTTTCATGAGATAACATCAATGCACCAACCAGAGGGTATCATAAAAGACTAGGTAAAACTCAAATTGTTAAGCGTCTTGGTAGTCGGTAGAGAAAAAAATTGGTTATTATGTCTGCCAAATGGGGTAATCAAAACTTGGAAAGAACTAGAAGACAAATTTTTGGAAATATTTTTCACTACAACAAAGTTCACAGAAAGAAAAGTTGGAACCATGCAATTCGAGGAACAAGAGAACGAATCTCTTTACGATGCTTGGGAGAGGTTTAAGTTATTGATACGCAAATGCCCTAATCACAATATGAGCGACATAGAGTAAATATAGAATTTTGTAAAGGGCCTCCAAGAAAAAGTTCAAATGCTTTTAGACGCATCCGCGGGTGGGACAGTAAGAACACTAACTGAACCGCAGGTAAAAGAGCTGATAGAGAAAATGAGTCTGAATGAGTACAACTTTGCAAATACCAAAGGGTTGAACACATTAGAAACCAAGAATAAATCTCATAGTGAATTAACTTTAGGAGGATATGAAAAACTTATCACCAAGCTGGAAGTATCAAATCAAAAATTGGATAAAACAGGCACCACACAGGAATTTTCAAATGAGGTAATATTAGTATTATGTACTAACTGTGGGCAAGAGAATTTTGTAGGTGATTGTATTGAAGACTTACTTAGAGGAGAAGTACAATCCGTAATTGTGAGTTCCAATCTAAGAGCAACTCAAACAGACACAAAATTCAAAATATCATCGTTGGAAGAGACCTTAACTTAATTTATATTGACGATACAAAACAAATTATTGGATATGAAAATGTTGTAGGACTCGTTGAAGCATGTGCACGAAGAGTTACAGTGTTACCAAATTGATGTGATTGATGAATTGGTAGAAATTTTTTTCAAGGAAAAGAATCTTTCATCGCCAATGAGGAAAGTTTAGGTATAATCTATTGAGGAAACAAGGACATATGACGATGCTATTGAGGTAAAAGAGTTAGTTCTACAATTGCAAGTAGCATAACTGAACCGTGCTTATAAATTTTTTAAAGTGAATGGCAAATGACTTAAGCATTATTATGGAGGAGAGATTACAAGTGGAAACTCCTCCCTAATATTATCGGACCTTTAATTTCTATCATCAAGCTATTGACGAAAAAGAAGCGTTGGATGGGAGACAACCTATCAATTTTAATTAGTTTTTGTTTTGCATAATTTATTTTATATTCAAGATAATCTCAAGAGGAAGTATCTACTCAAGAATAACCTTTCCATGAAGACCCATGTTATCTTTGATAAACAAGTTTATAGTTGTTTTGTTTCTTTCAAATTGCAAGTTTAGCACTTTAGTATTGAATAGATGATCCAAAAGAAACTTGATCATCACAATAGCACCTAGCAACTTGAAGGTGAAGGATGAGAAAAGAATCAACAGACATGTACTTAATCTATATATACCTCATCTAGTAAGGTGTGAGACAAATATTTCCATTGTTCACTTTTCTTTCTTTATGAGTGTATCCTTGTATTATTCTCTTATCTAGTTTGATCTCTTTCATATTAAGTTATCTGGTTTGACCAACACACATTGAGGCAATTTTTTGTTTAAAAACTTTGAGTCTTTGTAAACCATCATGTAGTAATAGTTATATCCATTGCTAACCACTTCGCGCCTAAATCTTTCTTTCAGTGACGTAGCCTAAAATTCTTATCCATATTACTCGAAAGATATTTTCTTTCCACCCTCTCTTTGGAGTTAGGTAGAAGTATAGTTCCTAAAGTATATGCAAAAGATTAAGTTTGGGGTTTCTCGTGGAAGTGAGAAAAGTTTTAAGTTTGGGGTTGGGGTACTAGAGAATATGATCTAAAATTTCAAAAATTGTTGTGAAAGAAAAGTGGAAAAAGACACTTCTTCAAAAAAAATGAATGGGAAAAGAAAAGAATGATATTATAAGAAGGATCAAAACTACCTAGTACTATAGAAAAGGAACAAAGAGGTATGATAATAGAAGGAGAACTAGGAACCTAATTCCAAAGGTTTAAACCTACTTTCCTAAAAAATATCCTACCCTAACATAAGCTAAGTTACAACCTGAAAAGTCCTCTAATGTGCGTGTTGTGATTTCTATGATGAACTATATTAAAACATGATCAAGCTAAGTTTAATTTATTTTGCATGTTGATTCAGAGATCATCATATCCATTGAATGAGTTATAGTGAGCTAAGAGACAGGTTGAGTACTCGTCAATCTTGAGGACGTTTTTCCAAATTCGTCGGATAGAAGTTGGGAGCTAGAACAATGGTCATGTAAAAGAAATGTTTAATTTGGTGATGTTTGATTGTTATTGTGTGACTTGTTGTCTGTTGAAATATGCAGTTGCAGGTGAGTTACTTGAGGGCAAGCAATGATTTAAGCTTGAGGTTATGATGACAGCCCGTCATTACATATATTTAGCCGATGAATCGAATAAAAATAAATGAAAGTTGATAAAAAATGAAGAAGAATGACCAAAAAATGAGTAAAGAATAGCTAACTGTGAAAACTATGGACTTAGTGAAAACTGGAGTGATAAAGGGAGCAAAAGCGTGCAACTGCTGGAATAATCATATACACTATCACGCAACATCGCGCATGCGATATGACATTTACGGCTGCATCGTGCGATGTAGGATATCACGCGTGCGATGGTCACTTTTCTGGGCTTTTTTTGACGCATTCTGGTCCATTCTAACGCCTTTAAAAAGGTATTTTATGCACTTTCCCAAGGATTACGATTTTAGGAGATTGAAGCACGGATTTGAGAGCACAAGTGGTGATTATTAGAGCAATTGATAGGACCCCAATTAACATCACTACTTTTCAACCAAACATGGGAATAGTCAGATATATCTCTTTGACATGTTTCTTGCTTACTTACTTTCCATAGTTTAACAAAACTTTTAAATAAGACAAACCCATATATTCTACTCATCGTAACCCTTCTAAGTTGGTCCAAGTGAACCTATTTCCCAGTAGTGGTACTTCTACTAATTTCATTACTTCTATAAAGTCATTAAAGTCACTTAACTAACCTACTTTCCAACTTTTATTTCTACCTTTTCTTTTCTTCATTTATTTTATGGAATTTAAGTCCCCTCCTATACACCACTCCCCCACCCCAATCTTACTTTTCAATTCTACCAGCTTAGCCCGTAATATTATTTTTCTATCAATAAGACAAGACGAGTAAACATTTATAAAATGACACACCTTGTTATAATATAAATCTTATATTCATACATAACCTTCACCATAAAAGATGCAGATTGGTTGAATTTCGCATACTCAAAACAATATTACCATACACACTAATTGCCCAACAATTCATTTTGTTTACCATTCCATGTCTTGACCTCCCTACAAACCTTGTGCCCACTTCATCATTCATTATCTAGATATTTGTATCTTTGATGAAATACACTTCTGCCTTGCCCTTATTTATTGATTCTTAAATTCTCTTTCTTTTAATGAGAGTTTTGCACCCTCTAACATTGTATGTGACTACAATCATTATGTCTTTTTTTTATTTTTGCCTCTTTCCTCATCTTCTTAGCTTATGTATCTATTACTTTCATGCATCTTATTTCGTCTTCGCATACTTCCTCCCTTTCTTTCCCTACCACTCCCATATGTGAAAATATACTTCACACCTTTCCTACATTGTCTTGATCAATATTCACCCAAGATCTGGAATTTCCTTGTAATATCTCCAATTTTGTAGTGGAGTCACAACATAAGATTGAACCTCATAAATATATCTCCTAAGAATCCCTTGAATTTGAGCATAACGGAAATGTTACCTTTGAAGAGACATTATGTCTTCGTTATAGGGTATTATTATTCGTAGAATTAGGTTTAGGAGGATGGAAAGCTGAAAAATAAGAATTCTTAATTTCCTCCAATTTCCCCATTTCATTTTGACCCTGATTGCCACTTTATGTCATCTGAGTCGGGTCTTGGCAACCTATATGTTCAAGTCTTCTTTTCACTTTTGATTTTGTCACTATTTTCTGTTTTCTCTTTTTATTCACAACTTGGAAGCCCAATGCCATATTTTGGCCCATTGACCCTTCCATTAAAACTTATCTAGTTACACTGACCACATCCTTCTCATTTAAGTATCTGAAATCCGTTGAATTCAAAGACATATTTTTACTTTGTTTCAACTTCCTTTGAGCCACGTGCACATATGACCTTAGATTCTGAATTCTTTCACCTTCCCGACCTCTTATAAAAACAACCATAGCCTTTTTTGCTAACTCATCATTCCCTATAATACCATTATCATCCCTACCTTGTATATTTTGTCAAGTTCACTTTTACTAGATTTAGTTTATGTGCTTGACTCCCCAATCCCATCACCAATAGTTTCTAGTACTTGAACGTCATCTTCTTCTTCTTCTTCTTCTTCTTCTTCTTCTTCTGCTGCTGCTGAACTATCCTTTGAACCGCCATTTTTCTTGCCTGACATATCTTCTGACCTTTCTTCCGGTTCATTTTTCTTTCATTCTGACTCCGTCTATTTTGGCATCACAATCCTTAACGGGCCTTATGAATCTGCAATAATCTTAATCTTATATATATCTTTGTTGATTATCACATTGAATGTTTCATTGAGGGCCAAATTATACTTAGTTTTAACCATGGTCCTTCTTACATCCATCTTCGACTGCCTACTTATTTCTTCAAATTTGCACTCATATAGTCTCCTAGAGGAGTAGAGATGAACTGAAAGAGCTTTGGGGTCCAAGCATGGCATGTCACCCTATAACACCTAATCTAAATGACCCAGTCATTATCCACATCCTCCGACCTCTAGTCTCTTATCTCGATAAACATTGATCCAACTAATCTCTCTCATATTCCATTATGCATTTATGTTCTCCTTAGACCAATTCTTCCATCAAGAATTTGTTTGCAACCAAATGAGTAACTTTGTTTGAGAAATATCCTTCCATATTGAAAGCTTCATGCATATTATATATCATTCCCTCATTTTTCACTAAGCATGCATATTCTTTTCTGGACCTGGAAAACTCGTCCTCCTCTATGTCAAACTGAAAATTTGAAAACATTGGCTTTAGATCGTCTGTCTTTTATGTGTATTGATTTCCTACTTCGTACCTCTGTTTATTCCTTATTTCTTGGGCATGTGCCAGTTTCCCCCTCCATGTACCCTGGCTCCCTTTTTCCTTGATGACCTCAGATGTCAGACCATGATCATCTTCCTGTCCCATTTGCTTGCTTGTTGTTGATTTGCTCCCTTTCTCTTCATTCTCCTCCTCCTTCTCTGTTCATCCTTCTTTGGAATTTGGGAATATTGGCATGTATTTTCTTATTGCCAATGGCATGTATTTTCTTATTTCCAGTGACATGTGTTTGCAAAGCCGTATCTTTTCTCCCTCATATTCTTCATTAATGGAATAACCACTTCCCCATATTCCTTGAATATAGCATATAGCTCCCTTGTTCCACATATTTCTGGAAATTCCATCACGAAAATGAAGTAGGTTTCTCCCTATTTGCTCGATTTCTGACCTCCTTTTTCCTCCACCTTACATGCCTCATTTAGTTTGTTGTATATCACCCCTCCCTCCTTTAGTCACCTTCACCCATTCAGACCCTGAGTTGTTCTTTGCTCATTTTGGTTGATTCATCTTCTTAGTTTTCAATCTTGATTTTGGTTTGGTTTCCAATCTTGTTTTGATTTGGTTTGTGGTTTGATGAATAGGATGTTAGAGAGAGAATCCTCTCTCTAACATTTCAATATTGTTATGGTGGTTATTCAATTTTATCATTGGTCATGATGAGAGATTAATGGTAGAAGTAAATAAAACTCTTTTATACCAATTTATTAGAGCAATTTGAAATTAATAACATAAGGAATAAAGAATAAATATGAACTACTGGTACACCAAGCAACTTCACTTAACAAGTAAAAATGAACCAAGATGAATAAAAATAGTCAACCATAAGAATAACAATGGTGGTTAAAAAATGTGGTTATTAAGCATGTTTTTAGAGTGTTATGAAATTCCATGATTAAGATGATCATATTGTACACCTTTCAGAATCTGTTACTATCTATAATAAATCTTTTTTGAAGATATATATCATGAAAACAATGACCTTTTGCTTGTCTTTATATCCAGCAACTTTACCTTTTTATCAATTTTCTTTTCAAAGATTAGCTCTAATTGATGTTTTTCTCTTGGCACCTTCTTTAGTGGATGTGAAATGCTCTAAGATTAATGCTTTCGGCATTCCTTCTCATCCACTATATTATCTTCCACTTGGTGCTTAATTTGATTGATTAAGACAAGTACACTAATATATTGTCACCATCACTTTCTTAGTTTATCATATAGATTATAGTGGGTCTCTTTCTTCATAATTCACTTCTTTTTCCAATCAATGTATAATTTTATGCCCTTTTTATCAACCGAAAAATCAATCAAATGCAGCATCTACTTTGATATTTTATTTAATCAGGCATCCACTATGATATAGTTTTGTGATCATTATGAGAGTAACACGTCATATCAATCTATTGCATGCCATCCACAAACTTAAACCCTACCTTCGGATTAGTTTACAGTATAACGTATTGTAAATTTGTAACTCTATTTAGATGTATTATTAGTTTTAATATTTAATTAGAATCTCTTTAAATATTTGATTGACCAAATAAAATGCAAGATATGCCTAATAAAAATAAATGAAAGTGTTAAAAGTATCTTTTAAAATTTTAAGTGAGGAAGAAAAAATTGATTTTAATATTGCAGAAATCGGAAAATTGGAGAAAAATCAGTGAAGAGATTTGCAGAAGGCATCAAAATCGCAACGACGACGGTGCAATTGCGGTTGTGGAGGCCGGCAGTACAGCGGCGACGATGCATAACAGAGCTCTAGCGAGCAACCACGACGGACAATACTATAGAATACACCTTTGTAACACCATTTTACAACGGCCCTTTAAAAAATCGTAGTAATATTTTATTTTTGTTTGGCTAATTTTTTTTATTATTTTATTGAAAGACATTTCATCACGATCCATAATAACAACAGTTGTGATATATGAAAAGTTACTTACTTCGATTTTCAACACCAACATTTTTTTATATTTTTCGTTACAAAATAGTACTTACATTTTATTACAAATTTTGTTAACAATCGTGGTGATAAGTTTTACACGTATATATAAGTTTTCACACAAATATCTCACTCTCAAAACAAAACCCTAACATCTTTCTCTTCCACATGCATCTAATTCGTCCTTATAAGCTTATTCCTCTCAACATGAATAAAAATTCTGAAGATTTATCTAACCAATCTAATGGGAGCGTACCTATCAAATAATTATGGTTCACATGGATGTTGGTGATATGATTGAGTCTTGTTTAAATAAGGTCAATGAAGCAGGAAATATTAGGAAAAACATCACCATTATTGAACTTTCTAGTGGGACTCCTGGCACTAAGAAGATAATGATCACCAATTTGAATCCTAAGAAGATAAGAAAGATATAAGTTATTGTTGAATAACTAATGGAATTAAGCGACTCTGATTCAGATGAAGACTGAGATAATATCTTGGATTCAATTGGACATGAAGTCTGAAGACTTCATTGATAATGGGAGCTTCTGATCTTGAAGATTTAAGTTTTTCTTTCAGTTTGATTACCCTTCTATTTGGGCATATTTTATTCTTGTTTATAAAGGCTCTATAGCCTCGTTGAACTTATCTACGGTAACATATCTAATGCTAGTTATTCTTCTCATGTTTTAGATGTGTATGTGTTAAGATACTAAGGGCTTGATAATAAACGTCTGAATTTTTTTTATTGAAAGACATTTCATCATGGTAGTCAACTTCATACGCTTTATCATTCTTCTTCTTCATAAGCTTAGGGTTTTAGGTTTAAGGTTTTCATTTGGCATGATTTTTGTGCTTTTTGGGTTATCTCTACTTGAATCTCTTTTATTGAAATGAATTTCACTTATCATATTTGTTCCATGTATGACACTAGTTCTTCTTAAATCTTTGTTATTGAAATGAATCTCACTTGAATCCATGTTATTGAAATGAATCTCACTTCAATATAGTTCTTCTTACTATATTTTGTTTATGTTAACATGTTGTTAATGTCATGCTAGTTTAGGTTTCCAAATTAGGTTATCATATTGTTTGTAGAATTACAATCTCATGTTAGTTTATGTTTTCAAATAAGGTTAACATGATAATATACATTTGGACTTGTAGGTGTAGTTCACAAATTATTTCTGTTGCAATGAAGAAATAATACAAGGAGAATGAAACTAATGTGAAAGTGGCATACTTGAGCTTCATCCTTTCAAGGAGCACAAGTTTACCGCTCTCACTTCAGCTTCATCCTCCTTTCATAATGGATTCCATTCCGAGACAAGTAGATCATTTTTTCGTCTTCATTCTCCACAAATATTTTCAATAAAAGGTACATTTGCGAAATATTTTATCAGTTGATATGTTGTTTGTTGTTCAAAATGTTTGCCTTTTTTTTTAATTCTAGTTGAGTTTATTATATTGTATGTAGATTGTTTGCTTCACTAACCCCTCACTAAACATGCATTCATTTAAATTGATTTAGAAAATGATAATCTGAAAATTAGGTTATATTTGAAATCCAACTTAGATGAATCAATGTTTTACGAATTGCATCCATCTTGTAATTCATCTATGATTCTTTAACATATAAAATTTGGTTCAATTCCCCAAGTTCTTCAAAGTAACAACTTATTTTCTTCTAGTTTATATTGTAAAACGTCAATTTTGTTGAGAAATTTTGAATCGTCTTCATCGTTCTCATCATAATAATCATCATCATCGATTAAAATAATGATGATGATAGTGATGATGATGACTCAACAAATTCGCTACTACAAAATTTACTTTTGGTAACACTAACTTACAACGATTTTACAGTTAACCGTGATAATAGTTCACTTTTAGACGCGTTTTATTTTTTTATATTTATGAAAAGACATTGTATTACGGTCAAAACAAATAACTGTGATTATACATCCATGGATTGACTGGATTCGAATCCAAACTCCAATAATTTTCTACTTTTTCTTTACAATGAATGTCTTCCTTATAATATATATATATATATATATATATATATATATATATATATATATATATATATATATATATATATATATATATATATATATATATATATTATATATATATATATATATATATATATATATATATAATTAAAATACATTTCACCATGGTTGGTAATGTCAACCATTTTGAAAGGCATTACATTTCATCACGATTTCTGAATACGACCATGGTGAAATTGTTTACCCATATATAAGCGAAATAACTCTCGCTTCTTGAGAGTATCGCCATATCTGTCATAGCAAAACCCTAACACACATTTTTTCTCTTCTTCTTCGTTATTATACTTCTCATTCTACACTATTGACTCAATATTATTCTTCATACATAAATATATTCTATTTCTTCCTTATTCCCTAATTTTTGTGTACGTTGTTGTTGTTGTTTTGCTAAATGTATGTCCTTTTTTATTTATAGATAAATGTATCTTGTTGTTGTATATTGTTGTTGTTGACTTGATTTTCTTTTTGTTGTTGTATGTGTAGCGGTAACAAAATTGAGATTAAGCTATTGATTAACTTAACTCATAAAGCAAGAGTCGTCATCGCACTTTTATTATTTCTAAAGGAAAGGGAAAAAGAACGAATAAAACCCAAAGAAGTTTTAAAACAAAACTAATAAAAAGAGATAAGGGTCTGGAGGTTAGTTATGCAAAGGTAAGGTATTAGCACCATAAACATCTATAATACTCTATAGGAACTTCTTTGAAAATTTGTGCATTTTGGCTTGAAAATATTGTTGTTTGCAAAAGATTGGGGAGATGAGAAGAGAAATATTTTATCATTTTTTGTGTTTGCCAATATTTTCTAAGTCTCGTTCATACATACCAACAAAGTGCAATGGATGATCAAAATCTCGTAGTTCGTGGTAAAAATAACAAATATGTTTATTTTGATTCATTTTTTTAGCGAAAAGACATTTTGTCATTTTAGGAGAACACTCAACTAATCACCCACAAGTATGAGAACTTTACATCACCATAGAGAAGGACTGAAACTTTGATGAAGATTAACAAGTATGTCACTAACTCTCTTAGGTGTAAAAAATCATCATCAATACTATGGGGATAAGAGAATTATATCTCAACTTTGGAAATGAATCATGTCTAAACTTTGAGAAAAAGTTTCAAAAGAAAAAGTGCACAAAGGGCACAAAATGGTTTGGATGAATTATTTATTTTTTAGTCTTTTGAAATTGGTTTGAATATGATTAAGAGATATTAGCATTTATTAAGAAAAATATTTTGAAAATCATTTGACAAAAGTCAGTGTTTATTAAGAAAGTAGTTCAAGTTTGAAAACAAGAAAGTTTTGAAAAGAGAGAGGAGGTTTTGAAAATCAAAGAAGGAGTGAAGAAAAAGAGACTATCCTAGAGCATAAAGTAAAAGTCGGGGAGGAAAGATCTAACCAAGAGATAACAAGATTTATGACATAAGTCAATCGAGAATTCCCTCCTTTAGATTAAGCCTTAAGCAAGCCAAATAAGTAAAGAATAAACCATGCATCGGATGAAACCAAAGTAACCAAGTCAAGTCTTAAAAAGAAGTCCAAAATCAAAGGTACCAGATGAATTCAAAGGTCTCAAATCACAAACTCCCAAAACAAGGGTCATGGTCCTAATTCTAAGTCCATATGTACACAATAATGTTAAGGATAGTAACCACAAGTCCATGAATCAAAATAACCATTTTTAGGGGTTTTTTCCTTTATTAATGTCTTTTAAAAAAGGAGTCCAACTGGACAAAGAGAAAACAATATAAACACAAATAATATGATATGAGATGTTAAAAATTAAAGCATAAAGTAAATGACAAAAGAGTAAAGAGCATAAGATAAGTGACATTAAAGTAAAATCAATACAATAATATATTAATAAGTGATGTCAGTGATCAAAAAGAGAAAGATGATTTGCCAATTTTTGGAGAACACCCAACTATTCACCCACAAGTATGAAAATATAGACCTCTGCATCACCTATGAGAAGGGCTCCAACTTGGATAAAATCAACAAGTATGCCGCTAGCTATCATAAGTGAAAAGGAAACAATATCTTTCACACAATTCCATGAGGAGTAGGAGACTTACAATCTCACTTATGAAAATGACTTACTTTAGGGACAAATTTAACGATATGTTAAACAATCGTAATTGGACTTATGTAGAAGTCACAACTATCTAAGACCAGTTAATAATAATATTTGTGGTAATATATTCTAGAGAAATGATATGTAAATCATTCTCCTAAAGCTATGTCACACAAAAAAGAAAAGAGAATTGATCAAACACAAAGGCTAGGAGAGTGGTCCATTACATCAACCAATACTTCATAGTACTTAGAACAAACTTATATATCAATTCAATGTACCTTAAATGATCCATGATCAATTAGGAGGTAGATTTCAAATTATTAAAGTTCATCAAGCACCAATCCACACATCATGAACAAGATGGACACAAACCATCCAATTGATCAAGAGGAGAAGAAAGAGATGAAGAAGAAGAGGACAAGAGAGATCACACCCAAATTGGATCGAAGCATTGATCAAGTCATCATTAAAATCAATCATTCATTTTGGTAGATTAGGGTTTTTACCCTATCAACACCCAAGATCCATTGAGTTTGATGAGACCTATGATCAAAACAATCATGATCCAAGGCCAATAGAAGTCAACAAAGGACAAACAAGCATAAAATGAAAAAGAATAAAATAAAATGCAATAAAAATATTTTTTAAATGAATTTTAAAAGGAAAATAAAAGAGAAAATCCATAAAGCCTTTCAAAACACCAAATAAATGGCCAAGAAAATTATGGAAGGTTGGAAATAAAATAAGAAGCATAAAATAAATTTTTTAAAATTTTAAAATGCATAAAAGTATTTTTAAAAACCAATCAAAACAAAGGAAAAAAGAGAAAATCCATAAGAAAATAGAAAATCAAGAAAATAAAATGTTGAAAAATAAAAATCAGATGAAGAAAAATTTAGAAATTATTTTGGTATTTTTGGATGCAAAATGAATTTTAAAATAAAAATAAATATAAAATGAAAAAAGAAAAAGAAATAAAATCAGAAAAAACCTGGAGCGTTGGATCTAGCCTCATTAATTGACGTGGAAGATCCAACAATCCTCAGGTTGGGGCGCACGATGGAAATTAGAAAAAATGAAACACAAGATCCAATTTAAAATAGGTCAATCAAAACATTTCAAATTGCCAACGTGTATGGCTAAACTCAAATGATCTGAAACCCTCTGGTCATCTTCCCCGATGATCCCTTATTGGAGTTTCATCGTTGGTAAATTCAGAACACGGGACTAACACCAATGTGATCGCCTCCTCATTACGAATTCAAGCTCATGCTCAAAATGCATTTATCTAAACTAAGAATGGATAATTTCAGAGAAGTTTCAGAAGCAAGCAAGCCACAAAATATAAAATTAAATAATGAACACGATCAATCAACATTAGATGAGTTAGGGGAAAATATCATAGAGTGAAGGACTACATTGTGGTAACTTGTTTGAGTTCAAATGATGCTCAAAACTACCTTGTCTAAATGGTGATCAGAAGTTGATGAAACTCGGTCTGGTTGGAGCACTTCAGAAGGTCTTAGAGCTTGGGAATTTTTGAAAAAGCTTCAAAGTAGACCAAAGATGCTAATGGAATCAAGAAATTGGATTGAAACAAACTGGAATTCAAAACACAAATATTCAATTTTTCTGGAAAAATTTCAGAGTGAAGCAGAGATATCTTGGCTCTCCAAAGCTTGGAATGCAATATGTTGCTCTATTTATAGAGAATGTGTTAGGATCCAAATATGTGTGGAATGAAGCTCAATTCGTGCAAAACGAATTTGATCAGAATGTGTGGAAAGTGTGACTTGAAATCCATCAAAACTCAGCCAAATCATGCATTTTAGGAGTCAATTAACTTCTGGAACTTGATTAAACATGTTTAGGTCCAAAGCATGTGGTAATTTGACTTGCAATTGAGATTAGTGAAGTTCAAATTTCGGATCAAGGTGATTTCTTCAGTTCCAAGTCACCATGTTCAACTTAATGGAGCATCTCGCTCAAGAGGCTTTTTGATCCCATTCTTCTTGCAATTTACTGACATGATAACAAAGGTTATAATGTGTCAAGAAAGGTTTCATTTGGATGCTTGAGCACAAAGTTATGACATGTTAAACTTGGCACAAAAACCTGGTCATGTAACTTAGAAAATTCTAAGTCCCAAATGGCTGAAAATGACCTTTAATGTTTCAAAGCATTCCATGGCCTTCCAAGCATAATTTTACTTTGATCCTTGAAGAAAACTTGTAGAGGGCATCACAAATGATATTTTTCAAAAATAATCAGCCTCAAATCTTGAAAATTTAATAAGTGATAATTCTTGAAAGTCGAGAAAAAGTCACTGGAAAATATGTCAAATTCCACTAAGTCCATAAATGACCTATAATGTCTCCAAACTTTCGATGATCCTCTAAGCATAATTGGATCTTTTCATGTAAAGAGAAGTTATATAGGATATTGAGAGGATTCATATGAAAAAATAATCATTAAAAAATGTTGAGAATTGAAGGAGTTGTGATGCTTTGAACTTTGACTTCAAATGTTGACTTTTTGGTCAAACCTCTTGGAATAAACTTGTGTACTTGGACTTTTCGTGCATTTAAAGGTACATGGATGATCATATGAACTAAAAATAAGATGTCCTTGAATTTTTATTGATTGAATTTCTCAAATTTTGAGGTAACTTATTGAAGAAGGCATGGAAATAAACACATGAACCTTTGACTTTTCTTGAGAAAGTAAGCAACAAAACTACGTTTGTATGATGATGCATTGCTCAAGATAGAAAGAGTTTCAAATATAATTCACGTGTCTGATACTCCTAGTGTTGGTGATGATAATCCTGAAGCTTGGCATACTCAGATATTTCGTTCCATTGATTCAACCTCTGTCGAAGGATTTCCAAAGGAGCCAAAAGATGCATTGGAAAAGAATCTAATATGTGGGAAGAATGTGTTGATTGACATGAGCATACATACAGCATATGTAAAGGTCATTCGTGCCGCGCAGCATTACATTTATATAGAGAATCAATATTTCATTGGTTCTTCATACAATTGGAGCGAATATAAAGACCTTGGTGCAAATAATTTAATTCCAATGGAGATTGCCTTTAAGATTGCCGAAAAAATAAAGGCAAACGAGAGGTTTGCAGTATACATAATTATTCCAATGTGGCCAGAGGGTGATCCAACAGGTGCTGCCACTCAACGGATTTTATTTTGGCAGCATAAAACAATGGAAATGATGTACAAGACAATTTACAATACTTTGGTTGAAGTTGGGCTCGAAGCAGTGTTTTCTCCACAAGACTATTTGAACTTTTTCTGTCTTGGAAATCGAGAAGCAGTAGATATGCACGAGAACATTATTGGGTCTGGAATTCCTCCCCCACCAAATACACCACAAGTAATCCTCGTTGCACAACTGGAAGTAGCAGAGCACATTGGTTATTTCAGCAGCTTCTATCCCAAGCCACTCAATGTCATGATGCACCTCAACCTAGCATGCCATCGAATTCCAATATACAGGGTTGCAGCGTCATTTGTATGTTGATTGGGATGGGCAACAAGAGTCATGCTGCAAAACATAATAAACCGTAAATTTGCAGCACAAGGACAATGCTGTATATTGCAAGACAAAATATGCTTAAATATCTCTGTTACAAGAAAACTCATGGAGTTACAAAGAGACATAATATTTAAGTATATCTTTGTACCTGTTGCGATTTCGCTCTAAGCTGTTGCAAAACAAAAGGGACCATTCAACAAGTTAAAACCAACCTGTTGAAGTTACTACAATGATACCCTGCAACAATCCTTAACAAAATCATACTCAACTTCTAAATCCTACGCACGTGATAATTTAAAGAAAATGGATAATGATTCCAATACCATTAGCCATAGTACAAATGCCGTAGAAAGGTCGAGTCCCATTGTAAGTTCAAATTTCCACAGTTGGTGTTGTCGTTGAAGCTTGCACGTGTTTTCCGCTGAATGGAGTTTGGTGGTATGCGGTTGTGTAGCAACTCTGTGACATGTCATTTGGTTGTTGCTGCTTCTATTTTCCATTGACAGCTTTTGCAGTTTGTCTCGGCAACAGCTTTGATTTCGGTTCTCGTTAGAAGCTTTGGACGCCTAAAAATCCACTGCAACTTACGGTTGTTCTTCTCTACTGCAACTTGCTGCCGTTTGTTAAGTGTGCATTCGCAGTTTGTTATCCATTAACCGTAAGTGTTCCATCCGATAAAGTTTATCCTTCTTGACCAACTTCTATCGGGGTTTTGTGAGCAATTGTAATGCCATGCTTTTCTTCTATAACCGCGGAAAAGGAAGGCTGACCCTGCATGTTTCACTCTTCAGCCTGGACCACAAACATATCATGCCATTTCCCTCTGCAACCTAACAACATTATTGACAGGAACATCTTCTGTAACCAGACACTAGTAAAGGCGGCAGTATGGATCCCGGTAATTATGTAAAGGTCAAATGTGTAGCATCTGGAAGCCCGAATGACAACACCCTTATCAAAGGAGTTTGTTTGCATGAAAAATATAAAGCACAAGCGCACGACCTCTCAAATCTGTTCCTGCCATTTCATCGGATAAAACTGGATTAGCAGTTATTGGAGTCAATTCCCAAGTTTCAAAATCTAGATTACAAGATGGAAATCTTTCAGAATTCAAAGAGAAAGTTGCTGCAGAAGAGTTCACCTGATTCATTGGAAACACATTTGCTCTCTTTTGAATTATAAGAAACTGATATGGAGTGTCTTAGAAGCGGAGCGCCCAACTATTAGTCAACTGCATGAGATAATCAAAAACCGAAAATTGCTTTTGGAATCTCCAATGACTTCACTGCAGTAAACAAGATAACCATCAGGCAGTGAAATTCCAAAAAAATTCCCAAATTTGAATAGAGACGAAAAGCGAAGAGAAAGCAGAAGTCCATATTACCGTTTCCGGAAGATAGCATCAGAGAGGACAAACTCGTTTCTGAGCAGAAAAAGCACTTCTAGATTTTGCTTCTTTGAGCTTTTGAGCATCAAACCAAAGCCCTAGCTGTGAACATAAATAGAAGAGAAAAAGACGAAAAAATGGAGAGAGGGTCAAGAAGAAAAAACGAAAAGTGGAGGCGGAAAGGAATCTCAAAGAACCCTAATCCCAAAATCGAAGCAAGAAACCAGTATTTGGAGATTCAAGGACTACCTGAGTACCCCGTCACCGTCGAAGGTGAGCCGTCCTGTCCATTTGTCTTTCTCTTTTCGCGCTTTGGTTGAGGAATGATGACTTAGGTGTGAACGATCGTGAGATGGTGAGAGCGATGGAGAGGTGAGTTGGAGAGCGATACTGAGCTGGTGATGAGTGTGATGCTCTGATATGAAGTGTGATGTTTGTTATTGTGAACGTAAACCCACGATTTGTTTTCATAGCTTATTTGCATAAGCACTTCTCACCTTGAGTTGTTTTCTTAGCTTATTTGCATAAGCGCTTTTTGGCATCGTGTTGAATACTGGCTCATGGGATTTGGGTTTGGTTTGAACTAAAGCCCAAACAGACTACTCCCTACAATTAGCTTTTGTTTTGAAATTTAGATTTTTTTTTCTTAAGTATATAATAGGTTAATTAGGAATATTAGGTAATTAGTTTAGAATATTAGATTTTTTAGGATATAATTAGAAATTTAAAATTAGATTTAGGTTTAGAGTAAAATAATATTAGTTTAAAATATTAGATTTTTTTAGGATCATAATTAGGAGTTAATCTGATTAATTAGGATTTTTAATTTTGATTAGTTTAATTAGGTTTAATTACTAGTAGGTCAACAATTTCCTTTTTTTTATTTGGTTTTTTATTTTAATTCCTTTTTTAATCTATCTTAGTTTACATATTTAAGTTGGCATTAAAATACCAGTTAGTTGGTAAGTGGTCTGGTGGAGAGGAGTGGTATCTAGGTCTTTAGTGTGGTGGGTTCAATTCCCCTAAGTGTAGTTTTTTTTCTTTTAACATTTTCTTTTATATTTATGCTTTATTACTCATAGCTTTTTATTATTGTTTAATAATATAGATTTGTTTTTCTTTTAATTGCATCATGTGTTCGAAACCATTTTAAAACTATAAAAATCATATTTTTTTCTCGATTCAATATCGAGCCCATTTTCACACCTTTGTAAGTCGATTGCTTTTTAAGCATCGCCATCAACCTCACATAGCTTACTCTTGGGCTTTCTTACAATGAGCCGGTTCTCTTGCACTTACACTCATGCATTATTTGTTTGGGTCCGATTTAATTATTTCATGATTTTTTAATCCCCATTTGACAAAATGTACCCCACTCCCCCGATGCGTAATAATCTTGTACTATTTCATTTCTTTATTTGTTTGACTATTTAGTTAAATACTAACACAAGAGTAAAATCAACAATTTCAAAAAAATACAAAAAAATATGACTCGATCCAACGTCGAGTATTTTCTCAGTAAACAAACCAATCCATTTCTTCCTCGCATTTTATTCCATTCCTTTCAAACTCTCATCAAACGCTTGATTCAACGTCAAGCCATTTTTTCTAATAAAAACTCAAAAAAATATTAATTCATATTCAAAACCTTTTCAATAAAGATGGAAATGGAACGTGGTGTATACCACGCACTCCTGAGACTAGGATTCGAGATGTATATCTCGCCAATCCTAGCTCTCGCCATCATCCAAACTTATCCACTTTGCTCCCTCAAACACTCATTCAAATCTTTTCTCCAACATCCATCAATACTTGATCTAGGTCAAGACATTTTCATAACAAAACTCAAAATACCTAATCCCTATCTAAACACTTTTCAATAAAGGTGGAAATGGAACATGGTGTATACCATGCACTCCTGAGGTTAAGATTCGAGACGTATGCCTCGCCAATCTTAACTCTCGCCATCGTTTAAAATTGTCAATGTGGTTTCGTCAAACCCTTTCTCAATCAAATCTAAGATACCTAAATCTTATTTAACACTTTTTTCAATAAAGGTGGAAATGGAACATGGTGTATACCATGCACTCCTGAGGTTAAGATTCGAGATGTATGCCTCGCCAATCTTAACTCTCGCCATCGTCTAAAATTATCAATGCGGTTTCTTCAAACCCTTTCTCAATCAAATTCCAAAATACTTAATTCCTATCTTAACCTCTTTCAATAAAGATGGAAATGGAACATGGTGTATACCATGCACTCCTGAGGCTAGGATTCGAGATGTATATCTCGCTCATCCAAGTTCTCGCCATCACTCAAAATACACTCGACCAATCAAACTCCTTTTCTCGCCGTCGTGCGATTAATCAAAAACCTTTTTCATAAACGAAAGGTATCTTGTCTTAAGTGATACAAAACAATGTTTCGGCCACGATTGTTGAGTAGAGATAATGACGCTTTTCCGAATGTAGATTTATAAATCCGTTCGATGTGTGGTATGCGTCCACTCCTCATCTGTTTTGGGTAAGACAATGTTTTTGTCGATTAATACAATATAGCTTTCGCTAAAATCGACCAACAAACAAACCTTTTTCTACCCAGAACTACGTAAGCCTTGATTTCTCTTTTGAGATACGTAGGAGCAGGATTTATAAATCTTGTCAGGCCCACTAATAAAAAACTTAGGTTTAGTCCTTCGTTAAAAAATCCAAAAATATTTTCCTTTCTTTTATTCTTTCTTTCCCACCTAATAACTGAAAAGCCTAATATTTCAACTAACGTTAACACACACAACTGACCTAATGGTTCCCGTTGAGTACAACGGACGTGAGGGGTGCTAATACCTTCCCCTTGCGTAATCGACTCCCGAACCCTGATTTGGTTGCGACGACCAATAATCATTGTCGTTTTGTTTTGGGTTTTATCGATATTTCCCCTTTCCTTTTTAGGAATAAATAAAGTTCGGTGGCGACTCTGTTCAGTCCATCATTGCGAGCGTGCGATCGCGCTTCGCTTTGAAGTCGTATCCCCATTTTTTCGAGGTGCGACAGATGGCGACTCTGCTGGGGAAACCCCATGTACTTAGCAAGTCAAGCCTAGTTAGGACGTTTGTGTGCCTTTGTTTGTTTAATTTTATGGCTTTTCCCTTATTTATTGCTTTTAATATCTTTATTGTTATATTGATATCTGTTGTATATTGGTTCTATTGTGATTGTTGGTACTTGGGTATTTGATTGCAAACCATGTGGGAAAGACTCTACACCCGAGTCTAGAGTGAAAGAAAACATAAGATAGGACGATGGTTGAGTAGTACGGGCTTCCGAGGTGAATACTTCGTAAGGGTCGGTACGAGAACCTCACTTAGAGTAGATCCTTTTGCAAATATTGTCGCCCTAGGTGTATACCTCGTAAGCGTCGATGTTTCAAAGGGGTCCATGACTCTAAGGACCTTTTAGAACATTAAACCTTTGGCCAACTAGAAATGATGGTTGCGTAGTATGGATTCCCGACCTCGTAAGGATCGATACGAGAACCTCGCTCAGAATAGATTCCCTAGATGGAGTTGATGACCGGAAAGTATTTTCCGTAAGCGTCAAACAGTCTTTTGAATCCATGACTCTGAGTACCCTGTCTAGAACCCAGTCGATGGTTGCGTAGTACGGACTCCCGAGGTGAATACTTCGTAAGGGTCGGTACGAGAACCTCACCCAGAATAGATTCCCTTGATGGAGTTGACGACCGGAAAGTATTTCCCGTAAGCGTCAAACATTCTTGTGAATCAATGACTCTGGGGATCCTTTGTAACAAAACCCTAGATCATACCCGGTGAGAACCTATTCTTGGAAAACAATCAGATTTATCAGTACCTCGGACTTTTGAATCCGTGTATAAAAAAAAACACAAATATGCATGGCATGCATTGCATCCATTCATATACCATTGCATATGCATTTGTCATCATGCATTTCATATCATTTCTCGAAAATACCAAAAAACTCATCTCTCCTTTGTCCATGAAGCAAAGTGATTCTCAACACGCGTTTAGAACAAAGAACCATGTCTCAGGAGATGATGGACGAGCTAAGGAAAAGCCAAGAAGCGCTGAAGGAGGAACTTAATCTTTTGAAGAGCCAAATGAGATGGGTCTTGGAAACCCTGCAAGTCTTGTTGAGAAAAGAGGGTCACCCAATATACACTGCTGCAACAAAGAGAGCTACTACCCCGCATCCATCTGGTGTCACCCCAAGTCAAGGGAAATTCTATGTGGCAACTCCTTATTTACCAGTATATGGACCTCCCTCAAGACGTCATCAGCAACATCCTCTGGCTATTCCTCCTCAAAGTCACCAAAGCCAGGTTCAGAATAAAAATCAGAATCAGAACAAGAGGAACAAGGATCACAATGACTCGATTCCGGTGCCATATAGCAAGCTCTACCCGCAACTGATCCAAAATGCTTTGGTGACCCCTCGAGCTCTCGCACCTGTGTCACCATACCTGCCATGGTACAATCCAAATGCAACATGTGAATTCCATAAAGGGGCATTGGGACATGACCTAGATTCTTGCTTTGCGCTAAAAGCCTTGGTACGAGGACTGATTAACAAAAAGAGTTTAGTTTTTGAAGAAGATCACCCGAAGATCAAGTGCGAATACCATACTGGGACAATGGGGCACTCCATCGAGGAATGCAAGAGTTTTAAGCTCAAGTTGCAAGGGTTGATTGACATAAGGTCACCAACACTCAAGGAAGAAGGCTCGGGTACATATACCTTGATTTCTGGGCCAGGTAATGAGAAAGGGAAAGGACCCCTGAGGCCCCTCAAGTTTTTGTTCCACAAGGAAGAGGTCAGGGATGTGGCTAATGAGCTATCATTGTTTCCTGGTAAGAGCATTGAGATACCGTCTTGGATTTCCAATGTCACGACCCATACCAATGAAAGAAAAGGAGAAGTGAGTAGTGGATTCAAGAAGGTTGCGTTCAACGATGAGAATGAAGGAAAAGAATTTGAAGATCACCGTGTCAATGTCAAAAAGCTTGTTGATCCAAACCTTCAAGTTTGAAGAAGTCAATTCCCTAAAGTTGGCAATCATTTGGCTGTTTCAACATTTCTTTTGTAGTTTCTTTGCATGTTGGTTGTTATTTGCTTTTAAACATTGTTGTTTTATTTGAATTGGTAAGATTAATGAAATGTTTATGCATCTTTTGAATTAATCCATTCGTATTCACTCGTTTTTCATTTATGTTAAAAAACAAAAACAAAAATACTCCTCTCATTCACTTTTGTTTATCAAACTGTTGTGTTAACAAAGATTGGAGGGAGGATGATGAAAACGAAACACCTGAAATTGTTGTGGTATGCTTTTGAGTAAAACCTTGTCGATGATGTAAGGCATTGTTTCAAATCCCCAAACACTGGAGTGATAAGGAGTTAATCCCTAGTCAACTACTTTGAGCCTAGAAGTTGGTGTTTATTTCGGATCTAAAACCCTTAATCTTAACCTGGGGCAGGGTAGTTATGTTCAGATAGTTTGATCGTCCATCCGATCTTTCAAAAAAAATCGTCCATATGAACACCCTCCAATTAGGTTCAACCACATGTTATCCTTCGCGCACATGTTGAAGTGTCGAAGAAGTTGAGAAAAGCTAAAATTAGTGTTGGTTGGTCCTCATCCACCAATGATGTGGCAGTCACACCTTTAAAAAATAGAAAAAAGCCCACTAGGTCAAATACCACAAAATGACTTAGGCAAAAGTTAGGGCATCCCGATGGACCAAAAGCTTCAGAGAAGCGGTCCAGGCAAAATTAGGGATAAAGAAAATCAATCAAAAGAGGTCACCAAAATCCTCAACAAAACAAAAAACAAGGTGACTGCCATTTCAAGAAAATTCGTCTTGAGTCCTCATCACACCTTCGAACCCTCTTGGAAGTCGAATGCGTGTATCGAATTAACTGAACGTAGGATCTGGAGATCATCAAGAAGAAGGGGTGGGTAAAAGCAAATTTTGAGCCATATATCCTTTTGTTTCAAAAAAAACCATGAACCAGACCACGTTACAACCCTTAAAAGACCTAATTGAGCCAGGGTTTGTTTTGAAAGCATACTATAACAAGTTTGTGTTAACTTGACTCCAAACGATTTTTGTAAATCATTTGATGGCACCAACTTGCATACTGTGAATGACTTGATCACCATTGTGTTCTTATCAATGATTCGTTCACTGTATTTCACCCGTTCATATCAATAAATTTTGATTTCAAATTTTTGCATAAGCATTGAATTAAAATTACCATTTTTGAATGAACAATCTTGTTTGCGAGTCAACACTTAGCATCAAAGAAATTCAATACACAGTTGAGGAACTTGATGGAGTGAAAGAAGTCTAGTCAGGGGCAAATCATTTTAAGCATCTGTTAATTCGAGCTAGTCACCCTAAGGGTCATCTAGCCAAGAGTAATCTGCTTCAAGAATCAGACCGGGGCAAGCCACCTCAGAGCTCAGTAAGTCCAATCACTCCAAGGTTCAGTTAGCCAAGAGTAATTTGCTTCAAGACTTAGACTGGGGCAAGCCACCTCAGAGCTCAATGAGTCCAACTATCCAAAAGACAGTCAACCAAGAGTCTGCCATTCCAGCATTTGGTTAGTCAAGTTCGGGCCGCTGCAAGTTACAAACGCTTGGGGCAAGCCATCTCGAGGTAGTCTCATGGCAGGTTGTTTCCAAACCCACTCTCAAGGTTAACATTGCCAAAGTCTCAACAAACTGGGGCAAGATGAGCCACAGAGGGGCAGAACCTTTTTCTTCGTGCTCTCAAACTGCTCAAACAAATTCTGCCATACGTCAACAACTATTGAGTTCAAGACGAGTGCCCGAAAATTATGCTAGCACGATTCATTAATCCTCCAAAAGGATCCATTGGCTAAGCTGTGGCCATCAAACTGGATAGAATCCTCCCTTGACAACATCTATCATAAAATATTCGGTTGAGTTCTCGGTGTTGAGGAATCATGAGCTTCCATAAAAAGCCTTTACAAACTCCCAGTCTGCCCAGTGTCAGCATTCTCATAATCATGATCATTCATATATCATGCATAAAAGGAAATTCAAATCATGCATAGTCGAAATGTACTTCGTGCTCATTTTGCATTGACCCAGGTCTTGTTGTCGATCCTAGATCTTTTAACCTTTGATTCCAGTTTGTATTTGGTGCCCTTAAACCAACGTCCGGTTTTCGCATTCATTTTCAAGTCCAATTGTTGTTGGCAAAATCCGTTAAAGGGTGGTTGTAGTCCATTGCTTACGGTCAGAGTCCAATTGTTGTTATTCCGGTGTCAGGTCATACTTGAACCTGCTCTGAAGATTTTTTCCCTGTCGTTCAATACTATTCAGGTCATGTTTGAACCTGTTGTTGAGCTTTTATTCCGGGGTCAGGTCATACTTGAACCTGCTCTGAAGATTTTTTCTCTATTTTTGTTCAATACTATTCAGGTCATGTATGAACCTGTTGTTGAGCTTTATTCCGGGGACAGGTCATACTTGAACCTGCTCTGAAGAGTTTTTCCAATTTTTGTTCAATACCATTCAGGTCATATATGAACCTGTTGTTGAGCTTTTTATTCCGGGGTCAGGTCATACTTGAACCTGCTCTGAAGAGTTTTTCCAATTTTTGTCAATACCATTCAGGTCATGTATGAACCTGTTGTTGAGCTTTTATTCCGGGGTTAGGTCATACTTGAACCTGCTCTGAAGAGTTTTTCCAATTTTTGTCAATACCATTCAGGTCATGTATGAACCTGTTGTTGAGCTTTTATTCCGGGGTCAGGTCATACTTGAACTTGCTCTGAAGAGTTTTTCCAATTTTTGTTCAATACTATTCAGGTCATGTATGAACCTGTTGTTGAGCTTTTATTCCGGGGTCAGGTCATACTTGAACCTGCTATGAAGATTTTTTTTCTCTATTTGTTCAATACTATTCAGGTCATGTATGAACCTGTTGTTGAGCTTTATTCCGGTGTCAGGTCATACATGAACCTGTTCTGAAGAGTTATTCTCCATGATTATTCCCCAGCATTGTCAGGTCATATATGAACCTGTTTTGTTGTGTCTGAACCTGTTATGCATTTTATTCCTTATTCAGGTCTGGTAAGTCATATGTGAACTTACTCCCTAAATCTCTTGTACTCCGAATGCTGCTTATCAAATTCCACTTAGATTACTCCCCAGTGTGTGTGTTTGACTCTCCAGCAGAATTTGTTTCCCCAACAAGTTGTTCCTTACCATTTGTCTGTCTTCCTGTGGACCGTCAGCATTCCCCACAGTTTGGTCTGTCTAGTAGCATCTCCTGTTAAGGGTCCACCATATCCCTAGCAGATAAAAAATTGCAAAAAAAAATCATGCATCCATGCATCCATGCATATCATATCATATCATATCATATCATATCACATCATGTCATAGGGATTCAGGATCAAAATCCGGGTCTTCTTAGTATTTAACCATCTCCCACTATGATCATATGAAGAACGTCCTGCTTCATATTCTCTAGTTGAAGACGCTTAAATAGGGGCAACTGTCATACCCCAATTTTGGTCCTGAATTTTTTATTTTTGTTTGGCACTTTGCCTAAAGTTCATTTGCATACATTCATTCCCAAATCCATACTTTTGTTACACATTGGTCATTGTCTACGCCTTTTTGATCATGGTGCTTTTGACTATAAAATGGATTTTAATCATTTGACTTTTGTAATTTTTCAATTTTGATTTTAATTTCAAATTAAGTTTAATTCCAAATTTCAATTTAATTTTAATTGTTATTTTTACTAATGATTCAAAACTCTAATTGATTTTAATTTTCAAATAGATGTTAGAATTGATGTCAAAAGTAATTTTAACAAATTATTGGATTAATTTGATTTTAATTGGGTTTTTTTACTGATTTTTTATTATTATTTAAATTGATATTTAAATTAGTCTTGGATTATTTCTAAAAAATCCATTTTATATCCATAGTACATTTCAAAATCAAAATAGTACCTACTCATTTCATAACATTCAATAATATTTAACTTTCAAACATTTCCAAACTCATTTTCATACATACATTTTCATTTAACATTTAAGCATAACAATGCATCACATCCATATCCTACAACTAACTCCTACGTTACAACCAATTCCCAAAATTCATCCAAAAATTACAACCGAGGTATAACCATAAGAATTCCCAAATAACCCACCATCCCCTCTTTAGATCACTACAGACACTGCACATGGATGACTATCACAACCCTACTTTCACGGGTAGTACTGGTGGCTGTCCAAGGGAACCATGGCATGACTTGCATTGTAAAATTGATGGTCTAGCAGCTTACGATATTCTGACCAACTTTGAGGAGTGCTGGTTAAGAGCTGTGAAACTTACAAGGAAAAAGCGTTTGTATGATGATGCATTGCTCAAGATAGAAAGAGTTTCAAATATAATTCACGTGTCTGATACTCCTAGTGTTGGTGATGATAATCCTGAAGCTTGGCATACTCAGATATTTCGTTCCATTGATTCAACCTCTGTCGAAGGATTTCCAAAGGAGCCAAAAGATGCATTGGAAAAGAATCTAATATGTGGGAAGAATGTGTTGATTGACATGAGCATACATACAGCATATGTAAAGGTCATTCGTGCCGTGCAGCATTACATTTATATAGAGAATCAATATTTCATTGGTTCTTCATACAATTGGAGCGAATATAAAGACCTTGGTGCAAATAATTTAATTCCAATGGAGATTGCCTTTAAGATTGCCGAAAAAATAAAGGCAAACGAGAGGTTTGCAGTATACATAATTATTCCAATGTGGCCAGAGGGTGATCCAACAGGTGCTGCCACTCAACGGATTTTATTTTGGCAGCATAAAACAATGGAAATGATGTACAAGACAATTTACAATACTTTGGTTGAAGTTGGGCTCGAAGCAGTGTTTTCTCCACAAGACTATTTGAACTTTTTCTGTCTTGGAAATCGAGAAGCAGTAGATATGCACGAGAACATTATTGGGTCTGGAATTCCTCCCCCACCAAATACACCACAAGTAATCCTCGTTGCACAACTGGAAGTAGCAGAGCACATTGGTTATTTCAGCAGCTTCTATCCCAAGCCACTCAATGTCATGATGCACCTCAACCTAGCATGCCATCGAATTCCAATATACAGGGTTGCAGCGTCATTTGTATGTTGATTGGGATGGGCAACAAGAGTCATGCTGCAAAACATAATAAACCGTAAATTTGCAGCACAAGGACAATGCTGTATATTGCAAGACAAAATATGCTTAAATATCTCTGTTACAAGAAAACTCATGGAGTTACAAAGAGACATAATATTTAAGTATATCTTTGTACCTGTTGCGATTTCGCTCTAAGCTGTTGCAAAACAAAAGGGACCATTCAACAAGTTAAAACCAACCTGTTGAAGTTACTGCAATGATACCCTGCAACAATCCTTAACAAAATCATACTCAACTTCTAAATCCTGCGCACGTGATAATTTAAAGAAAATGGATAATGATTCCAATACCATTAGCCATAGTACAAATGCCGTAGAAAGGTCGAGTCCCATTGTAAGTTCAAATTTCCACAGTTGGTGTTGTCGTTGAAGCTTGCACGTGTTTTCCGCTGAATGGAGTTTGGTGGTATGCGGTTTTGTAGCAACTCTGTGACATGTCATTTGGTTGTTGCTGCTTCTATTTTCCATTGACAGCTTTTGCAGTTTGTCTCGGCAACAACTTTGATTTCGGTTCTCGTTAGAAGCTTTGGACGCCTAAAAATCCACTGCAGCTTACGATTGTTCTTCTCTACTGCAACTTGCTGCCGTTTGTTAAGTGTGCATTCGCAGTTTGTTATCCATTAACCGTAAGTGTTCCATCCGATAAAGTTTATCCTTCTTGACCAACTTCTATCGGGGTTTTGTGAGCAATTGTAATGCCATGCTTTTCTTCTATAACCGCGGAAAAGGAAGGCTGACCCTGCATGTTTCACTCTTCAGCCTGGACCACAAACATATCATGCCATTTCCCTCTGCAACCTAACAACATTATTGACAGGAACATCTTCTGTAACCAGACACTAGTAAAGGCGGCAGTATGGATCCCGGTAATTATGTAAAGGTCAAATGTGTAGCATCTGGAAGCCCGAATGACAGCACCCTTATCAAAGGAGTTTGTTTGCACGAAAAATATAAAGCACAAGCGCACGACCTCTCAAATCTGTTCCTGCCATTTCATCGGATAAAACAGGATTAGCAGTTATTGGAGTCAATTCCCAAGTTTCAAAATCTTGATTACAAGATGGAAATCTTTCAGAATTCAAAGAGAAAGTTGCTGCAGAAGAGTTCACCTGATTCATTGGAAACACATTTGCTCTCTTTTGAATTATAAGAAACTGATATGGAGTGTCTTAGAAGCGGAGCGCCCAACTATTAGTCAACTGCATGAGATAATCAAAAACCGAAAATTGCTTTTGGAATCTCCAATGACTTCACTGCAGTAAACAAGATAACCATCAGGCAGTGAAATTCCAAAAAAAATCCCAAATTTGAATAGAGACGAAAAGCGAAGAGAAAGCAGGAGTCCATATTACCGTTTCCGGAAGATAGCATCAGAGAGGACAAACTCGTTTCTGAGCAGAAAAAGCACTTCTGGAATTTGCTTCTTTGAGCTTTTGAGCATCAAACCAAAGCCCTAGCTGTGAACATAAATAGAAGAGAAAAAGACGAAAAAATGGAGAGAGGGTCAAGAAGAAAAAACGAAAAGTGGAGGCGGAAAGGAATCTCAAAGAACCCTAATCCCAAAATCGAAGCAAGAAACCAGTATTTGGAGATTCAAGGACTACCTGAGTACCCCGTCACCGTCGAAGGTGAGCCGTCCTGTCCATTTGTCTTTCTCTTTTCGCGCTTTGGTTGAGGAATGATGACTTAGGTGTGAACGATCGTGAGATGGTGAGAGCGATGGAGAGGTGAGTTGGAGAGCGATACTGAGCTGGTGATGAGCGTGATGCTCTGATATGAAGTGTGATGTTTGTTATTGTGAACGTAAACCCACGATTTGTTTTCATAGCTTATTTGCATAAACACTTCTCACCTTGAGTTGTTTTCTTAGCTTATTTGCATAAGCGCTTTTTGGCATCGTGTTGAATACTGGCTCATGGGGTTTGGGTTTGGTTTGAACTAAAGCCCAAACAGACTACTCCCTGCAATTAGCTTTTGTTTTGAAATTTAGATTTTTTTTTTCTTAAGTATATAATAGGTTAATTAGGAATATTAGGTAATTAGTTTAGAATATTAGATTTTTTAGGATATAATTAGAAATTTAAAATTAGATTTAGGTTTAGAGTAAAATAATATTAGTTTAAAATATTAGATTTTTTTTAGGATCATAAATAGGAGTTAATCTGATTAATTAGGATTTTTAATTTTGATTAGTTTAATTAGGTTTAATTACTAGTAGGTCAACAATTTCCTTTTTTTTATTTGGTTTTTTATTTTAATTCCTTTTTTAAAGTATCTTAGTTTACATATTTAAGTTGGCATTAAAATAACTGTTAGTTGGTAAGTGGTCTGGTGGAGAGGAGTGGTGTGTAGGTCTTTAGTGTGGTGGGTTCGATTCCCCTATGTGTAGTTTTTTTTCTTTTAACATTTTCTTTTATATTTATGCTTTATTACTCATAGCTTTTTATTATTGTTTAATAATATAGATTTGTTTTTCTTTTAATTGCATCATGTGTTCGAAACCATTTTAAAACTATAAAAATCATATTTTTTTCTCGATTCAATATCGAGCCCATTTTCACACCTTTGTAAGTTGATTGCTTTTTAAGCATCGCCATCAACCTCACATAGCTTACTCTTGGGCTTTCTTACAATGAGCCGGTTCTCTTGCACTTACACTCATGCATTATTTGTTTGGGTCCGATTTAATTATTTCATGATTTTTTAATCCCCATTTGACAAAATGTACCCCACTCCCCCGATGCGTAATAATCTTGTACTATTTCATTTCTTTATTTGTTTGACTATTTAGTTAAATACTAACACAAGAGTAAAATCAACAATTTCAAAAAAATACAAAAAAATATGACTCGATCCAACGTCGAGTATTTTCTCAATAAACAAACCAATCCATTTCTTCCTCGCATTTTATTCCATTCCTTTCAAACTCTCATCAAACGCTTGATTCAACGTCAAGCCATTTTTTCTAATAAAAACTCAAAAAAATATTAATTCATATTCAAAACCTTTTCAATAAAGATGGAAATGGAACGTGGTGTATACCACGCACTCCTGAGACTAGGATTCGAGATGTATATCTCGCCAATCCTAGCTCTCGCCATCATCCAAACTTATCCACTTTGCTCCCTCAAACACTCATTCAAATCTTTTCTCCAACATCCATCAATACTTGATCTAGGTCAAGTCATTTTCATAACAAAACTCAAAATACCTAATCCCTATCTAAACACTTTTCAATAAAGGTGGAAATGGAACATGGTGTATACCATGCACTCCTGAGGTTAAGATTCGAGACGTATGCCTCGCCAATCTTAACTCTCGCCATCGTCTAAAATTGTCAATGTGGTTTCGTCAAACCCTTTCTCAATCAAATCTAAGATACCTAAATCTTATTTAACACTTTTTTCAATAAAGGTGGAAATGGAACATGGTGTATACCATGCACTCCTGAGGTTAAGATTCGAGACGTATGCCTCGCCAATCTTAACTCTCGCCATCGTCTAAAATTATCAATGCGGTTTCTTCAAACCCTTTCTCAATCAAATTCCAAAATACTTAATTCCTATCTTAACCTCTTTCAATAAAGATGGAAATGGAACATGGTGTATACCATGCACTCCTGAGGCTAGGATTCGAGATGTATATCTCGCTCATCCAAGTTCTCGCCATCACTCAAAATACACTCAACCAATCAAACTCCTTTTCTCGCCGTCGTGCGATTAATCAAAAACCTTTTTCATAAACGAAAGGTATCTTGTCTTAAGTGATACAAAACAATGTTTCGGCCACGATTGTTGAGTAGAGATAATGACGCTTTTCCGAATGTAGATTTATAAATCCGTTCGATGTGTGGTATGCGTCCACTCCTCATCTGTTTTGGGTAAGACAATGTTTTTGTCGATTAATACAATATAGCTTTCGCTAAAATCGACCAACAAACAAACCTTTTTTTACCCAGAACTACGTAAGCCTTGATTTCTCTTTTGAGATACGTAGGAGCAGGATTTATAAATCTTGTCAGGCCCACTAATAAAAAACTTAGGTTTAGTCCTTCGTTAAAAAATCCAAAAACATTTTCCTTTCTTTTATTCTTTCTTTCCCACCTAATAACTGAAAAGCCTAATATTTCAACTAACGTTAACGCACACAACTGACCTAATGGTTCCCGTTGAGTACAACGGACGTGAGGGGTGCTAATACCTTCCCCTTGCGTAATCGACTCCCGAACCCTGATTTGGTTGCGACGACCAATAATCATTGTCGTTTTGTTTTGGGTTTTATCGATATTTCCCCTTTCCTTTTTAGGAATAAATAAAGTTCGGTGGCGACTCTGTTCAGTCCATCATTGCGAGCGTGCGATCGCGCTTCCCTTTGAAGTCGTATCCCCATGTTTTCGAGGTGCGACAACTCTTTTGTAACAATTTTCTTGTAACACTTTTGAAGAACTCTTGAGAACTTGAGGGACAATTGTCTTCTAACTCTTTTGTAATCTCTTGTAATTTTTTTTGGAAGTATAGTAAGTTGAGGATTTGCTCTCTCCACTGGTGTCGATCGATCGATCAAACTAAGTAAACAAGCTATTATGTTTCTTGTTTTTTATCTTCTTCTTCCAAGTTAAGTTGTTGTCGTATTGCAAAGAGAGTTATTTTTGTTGAAGGCCATTTATTTTGGTTGATATTATTTTTTGTCCCCACACATAAAGTTTCTTGGTGTGACTGAACTGTAGCGGGGTATTCGTTACCATTAGAGATATTAACTAAATCTAAGGTAAACCATACAAGTCGAGTTGCCACCGCACTTCTATTTATCCAAAGGAATGGTTAGAAAGCGAACAAAAACCTAAAAGTTTTATCGAGTCAAAAACTAGTAAAAATGTCAGAGATCGGGGTAAGGGGGTTGGTTATGCAATGGGACGGTTTTAAGCACCCAAAACATCCTAGGTACTCCTAGGGAGCCCTTTTCATATTTGTTGTCAGGTTGGTATTTTGTGAAAATTTATCTGTGCAAACATGATTGAAGAGATGAGAAGAGAATATACAAATTATTTACATTTTTGTGTTTGGATGGATAAACCCATTGCATACGTACCATCTTAAAAAAGATTAGGATCAAAACCTCGTAGTTCGGGGTAAAAATCTCAAGATGAGTTGGTGAATTGATTGGTCCAAAAGCCTTAAGGTCTTTTGTTATCCAAGGGAGAAAACTCAACCCAAAACCACAAATCCACCATGTGAGGATAGCTTCAACATGCTAGTGAGGGGTTAACCCTATAATAAGCATGGAAGACTCATTGTCCATCACTAAGGATATAGGTGAGTATTACATCTACCTCAAGGATAACTCAAACCTAATAGCTATTGGTTATGAAATTTTTTTATTAAGAAGGTGGCCATTGAAACCACAAAAAGACATTTGAATGGGTTATATTTACCAATGAAATGTATTTACAAAATATGGTCAAAGTTAATTTAAAAGTTCAATTCAAAATAAGTGTTATGAAAAGATAGTTTGAAAATCAAAAGCATAAGGCTTAGGTTTCTAATGTTTGAAAAGAAGTGTTAAATGTTTGCACAAAAGTTTTGGCTTGGGTTAGAGTGAAGGGAAGGAGAAGAATGGCTAAAGTCCTAATCATACAAGAGATAAGGGATAAGAAACAAGACCATAAATGGAGTTCCTCTCTTGAGATCATATTGATGATCCAAGTAGCTCCCATCCTTTGGAATATGCAAGCAAAATAATAGTAAGCTCAGGCAACAATCAAACAAGCCTCTTAAGAGATCCTCAATGTATCTTGTATCTTTCACTTTGGATGAACATGGCAATGGTTCTTCAATTTGAGCTCTCATAGAATTCCCTAGCACAAGAGCACACACATCAAAAGTTTTATGAAGCAAATCAAGAATGGACAAGAGTGAGTTTAGAGGTTTGGTCCTTCTAATCCATCTTCACCATTAAGGTCCTTTTACTCCAATTTGCATAGGGAAAGTCCTAGAATCTAAATCCATTTGTCCATTTCTTTGCATTTTGGTCCACAATAATCAAAACAAAACACAAGCACAATAATATATACACAATTATGTGCTCAAGTGAGCAAAAGGCAAATTGGATAAACATAAACATGTGCTCAAATGAGCAAAGGGGAAAAGCAAATGAATAATATGTACAAGAATAGTAAATTGCATAAATGTAAAGAGCAAAAAGTAAATGTTAATTGTTATTGGTTAGTTTTAGTAGTTAGTGTGCCATAAGGCAAATTTTGCGCTATGTTAAGCAATCATAATTGGACTTATGTAGAAGTCACAACTATCTGAGGCCGGTCAATAATAATGTAGGCAACAACACAAGTTAGAGGTCTTGATTAGTGAATCAAACTCCAACAACTTGCCATGCCAAAAAGAAAATGAGAAATGATCTTGGATTGGTTTAAATTCTTTGCATGATTTAGAAAGCAATCTATCCTTAATGCAAAGCCATTCACTTGATCATGTGATCAAAATGAATTAGATTTGAATCAAGGAAGATTAAACCTCCCTAATCAATGCTAACTATCAACCTTTAACTCATTGATCAAGAAAAGAAAAGAAAAAGAAGAAGGAGATGAATAATGGAAATGAAGAAATAAAGTGCATGAAATGAAATGGAATGTACCAATCAATAAATGTTGACCAAAGATAGGGAAGATCAAGGTCAAACAATAGAAAACAGAAGCAAAATGAAGATTGGAAGTCAAGAAATAAAAAAAATATTTTTGGCATTTTTAATATTTAAAATAAAACTTGAATTAAAATATTAAAGGAAGGTCAAACTTCAAACTCACTTCAAATCAACTTTGAAAAGTCCAAGTGAATTATCCCAAGTTCAACAAGGTCAAACAAAGTTTGACAAAAAATTTCAGCATTTTTAAAAGTCAGAAACTATTTTAAATCAAATTAAAAATGAATAAAAATAACCTAATTGAACGAAAATCTCAAATAAATCTCAAATCAATTAATAAATTGATGAGAATATTTTTCATCGATCTATCATCATTCAAAGAGGTTGAGAAAATATTTTTGTATTTTTTGAATATTAAAAACTATTTAAAATGAATTAAAAATAACCAGAAAAGAGAAAATTACTAAAAAAATAGCAAATGGTAAAATAAAAAATATTAAAAATCATTTTTAGAAACTAGAAATTAAAAGAGAAATAATGCAGTTGGTCCCATAATTTTTGGACCAATAATAAAAGAGATATGAATTTTAGAAATAAAATGGAATTAAAAGAAATAAAAGAAAATAGAAATCAGAAAATGAAAATTAGAAAAAAGGAGAGTCGTTGGATGGTGGCTCATTAATTGAGCTGGCACATCACATGACCCTCAGCGCGTTTCCACAATACATCCAAGTCAATGCATCCACACGCGGTTTAATCAAAAGTCATAACAATGGACTGCTGAGATTAGATCTGGCAATGGAAAGGGACGGTCCAGATCTGATCTGGAGACCAGACGGTGGCCAGCGCCACCGTCTTCTCCGGCGAGCTCCGGTGGAGATCAAAAATTGCAGGTTAAAAAATGTTAACTAAAATGCACGATCCAGGCACCATTCGGAAGGTGGAGTGATGTACATCACTCCTATGCCACTCAATTCCACTCTAGATTCCTATTAAGAGAGAAATCAGAGATGGAACTTTGGTGGTGTTCGACTGAACTTGCTCGATTCCAACAATTAAACACACAATAATGATGTCTCTATTGAGAGGACTTCAGACAACACAAGATCAAGGCAAATGGAGCAATGTATGATGAGATTCGAAGCAAATTTCAGTGGAGCAAAACCTTTGGATTGTGAAGAATTGAGTCACTCTCTTTGGTTCTTTTTGCAAACAGAAGCTTCAATGGATCAGAGTGAAGAGGCTTAGGAACTTTAGATCTTAAAATTCAACCAATGCAATTGAATTTCAGATCTGAAAATTTTGGAGAAAAATGAAGTTTGTTCCTTTGGTATGGGTGGGGATTCAATTCAGTAGGGATTTAGGCGCCATTAGGTTGAAGAATTGTGAAGGCAAGGCATGGTATTTATAGATGGAGAGAGCTGAATGCATGAGCTAACTCGTGTGCATGGCAAATGGATTTTGAATTGCATGGGCTTGTGTGAGCATGTGGAAGGCCCAATGAAGGCTAAAACAACTTGCTGAGTTTATGTGAAAGGCAAATGGACGTGTACATTTGATGTAATCAGCTCATGCATGGCAATTGGAATAACTTTCACAAAATGCACTTAATTCTCCATGTCTTCGAAAATGATGCTTCCAAACTCCAAATGCAACCTTATGAGTAATGGTTAGAAAGCTTGTTGCATAAGGAACAAAATGTATGTTGATCAAAACTCCAATTGGGCCTTGGAAATTAGTGAAATTTGAGCTTGAAGTGTAGGGTGCAAAACATGCATATATGAAGTTTCCAAATTTAGCCAATGTTCAAGCCCTTCTGTCTCAATGATGAAAGCTCCAAATGATAAAATCTTCAACATAAAAGTTGTAGATCTTTTCAAGAAAATCAATTTGGACTTAAATTTTGCATCATTTAGATTTTTAATGAAGACGTTATGGGCACTTGAAGTTGGACTTTTTCACATTTCAATGCATTTGGCCCAAAGTGACCTATAATGTTTTGCATTATCACATGTATTTCTTTTGAGGTTTTGCAATTTTTCTCAACATAACATTTGAAGTAGACACAATAAGATTTCCAATTCATTAATTCTCATCCCAAAATCATGAAAAATTAATGAGTTATGTTCTTGGGAAGTTGACCCAAAATTAGGGTTTCAGTCAAAATGACCTATAATGTCTTGGAATGGAGGATGACCTTCCAAGCTTCAAATCAAATTTTTATGAACATGAAAGTTGTTCATATTGTCCTTAAGAACATTTTTATTCTTGGGGTCATCTCCATTTGACCAACACATAAAGAGTTAGGTCTCAGTGTATTTCAAAATAGTAAGATGAACTGACTGATCAACTTCTCAAGTCCACAACTCATATCTTGATGAATTGATGATTGAGGGAACTCAAATAAGTTCAAATATGCATGAAATGATGAATTAAAGAACTTCCCTTGATTGTATTTGACCATGGGTTGAGGTTGCTTCATGAGCAAGGCACAGTTGATGAACAGATGAATTAGGGTTTCCTTGGGAAACAAACCTCAAACCCCTTGACTTGCTTTGATCAAAATGATGAATTGAGATAATTGGGAGGCATATTTTATGGATGATAGCTTTGGGAACCATTACCATGCTTGCTTTCATCTTCTCTTGACCATATCATTGCACATATGACTGCTCAAGCTACAAACAAGAAATGTTAGTGACATATTTTTTTGTGCTTTTTGAGTTAATAAAAATGAGAAAAGCAATAACATACAATTCAAGCATGATTGGTGATCTCAAACCACTCACAAGAGGTCCCACCCAAAGGCAAAGGGAACCAAGATGCTTATGATCCTTGAGGCTATGCAAAATGCAATGTTATGATGCCATGAGGGATCTTAGGGTCAAAATTAGGGTCTTACATGAAACTTTTAATTTTATAACAAGTGGTGCCCACCATGGGGTAAAGGAATTTCGTTTACAAGTAAGCACCATAGATTATGAATGGCGTGTTGAGAATTTTTCCATAGACAATGATTTTGGATTTTGAAAACTGAAGATGTAAGCAACTCTAACTCAAGAAAAGTGTATTGAAGCATTAAAGGGAGAAGCACCAATGTCTGCATGCATAACACAATAAAAGAAGACTAAGCTGATGAATAAGTCCATGCATGTTATTATCTTGTTCCTCGGGAATAAAGTTCCAAGGGAAGTATATAGGAAAAAGGTTACGAATTTGATGTGGGAAAAACATAAATTAATGTATATGACAAAGTCTCTTGCTCATAGGTTGTATTCGAAACAACAACTCTACTCATTTTGAATAGTAGAGAACAAATTTATAGTGGAGTAGTTGATAGAATTGCACAATATCATTGATGATTTAAAGAATATTAAGGTGAAGATTTAAGATGGGGACAAAGCTCTACTCTTGTTCAGCTAATTATCCAGATCCTTTGAGAACTTTGATTGCGACCTTTGTTAAATAAAGAATGTACTATTATTTTTTATGAAGTCCAGACAAATGTGAGATCTAAAAAAAATTCAAAGGTGAAAGATTTGTTGATTGACAATAGTGGTGAATGTTTGAGTGTCTCAATAGGAGGAAGTGAGCATAGAAGGATGCCTAAATCAAAGTGGTTTGGAAAGTCAAAGTTTAAATTCTTTATTTGTTAGAAACCAAGTCACTTCAAGAGGGATTGATTGTCTTGAGATGAACGACAATGATGATTTTGTTCAAATTGGTGTTACCTCTAATTAGGATAGTAATAAGAATGCTAGTGTATTAACGGTGTCAATTTTAGAGATTGAAGACGATTAAGTCATGGAATCAGGTTTCTCTTATCACATGTGTCCAGGAAAATAATACTTTGAGACATTGAAGTTGGAATAATGTGGAGTAGTTCACCTTGGTGACAATTAGGTTTGAAAGGTTCACAGTGTTGGTACAATCATACTTAAAATGTTCGATGACCGTGAGTTTCCTCTTCACAACGTGATGTATGTTCCAGTGCTCGGGAGAAGTTTATTATCCATAAGCATGTTTGATGATCTATGTTATTACACTAGATTTGTACATGAGGTGTTGAAGGTTTCACATGGTGAAATGATCATAGCTAAAGGGTCTAAAATATATGGCTTATATATTTTAGAAGGTTCCAATTTTGTAGTTCATTCATCATCAGCTAGTGAAGAATTTCATGAAAAAATAAGCTACCTGATTTGAGGTCAAGGCATGGTGGATGTATTGAGGTTGTTTCAGAGTACTTTAATGAGTTTTGCAGAAGACAGTGTATAAAAATGAATTTAAAAAATGAGTTGTGATGGAGTTTTTGGGGTAAGCTTTGTGCCAAAACAGCTCACTTGATCAGAAGGTATTCATTTATATGAATAAACTTCCAAACACTTATTGTGGCTTCGAGTAGGAGAGATTGAGAAACCATTGGAAATATCTAAGTGAAATTGGAAAAGACTTCTAAATGAATACAAGATTAAATTTTGAAGGTTATGAAGACAAGAATTTAACCTTCTCTCTATCTTTTGCTCTCAAAAATTTGAAGGTTATGAAGACAAGGTTAAATTTTGAGAAACCATTGGACATATCTAGTGGTAATCTTAGAGAGGTAAGGTTAAATTCCAAAGAGTATGTTCTTAGATTTTTATAAAACATTGGACATATCTAAGTGAAATTGGAAAACACTTCTAAATACATCGGTCTTATTTGATTTATAAATATACAGTTGGAGAGATTGAGAAACACTTAACTAGAAAAAGAGTTTGTTTTTGGGAAGTTGGAGAGATTTGCATTTCTGAAGTCCTCATGTGAGAGGCAAGCCAATGGTGGCTTTAATTTTGTGAATTGTTGAAGTTCAGATTAAACACCTTGTTTTTCAACCTCAGATTTCTTCTTCCATAAGAATCTTGAGCAAAAACTAAGGTCACAGGGGTGATGTACATCACCCCAGCTTTCATTTGGTATATGGATCGTGTGTTTTAGTTGAGGTTGCAAAACCTGCAACTGGTGGCCGGATTTGGCCTTCTCACCGGAGAAGACGGTGGTTTCCACCACCGTCCCCACGCGTCCAAGCCATGGTCGTTGGATGATGAGTCTCAGATCTAATCCTGGCCTTGGAATGTTATGACTTCATTTAATGTTGTGTGTTACGCGTTTGACTAATGTGTACAATGAGCGCGCGCTTCCTGGCCATGTGATCAGCCACATCAATTATTGAGGTTGGATCTGACGCCTGTGGATTTTTCTAACTTCTGAATTTCAATTTTATTTTCTTTTATTCCAATTATTTTCAAAAATTCATAACTTCTTTATTTGGAATCACAAAAATATGGGACCAATTGCAAAAAATCTCTCTTAAATTCTAGTTTCACAAAATGATTTTTAATTATTTTTGTGATTCCATTTAATATTTTTTGTGAATTATTTCATTTCTGATTGTTTTTAATTCATTTAAAATACCTTTTGATATTCAAAAATGCCAAAAATATTTTCTTAACATCTTTGGATGATGATGAATCTATGAAAAATATTCTCATCAATTTCTTAATTGATTTGAGATTTACTTGAGATTTTAGTCCAATTATGTTATTTTTCTTCATTTTTAATTGTTTAAAATTAGTTTCTGTTTTCAAAAAATGTTGAGAAATTTTGTCAAACCTTGTTTGACCATGTTAGACTTATGATGATCCAATTGGACTTATTCAAGTTGATTTGAATTGGATTTGAAGTTTGACCTTTATTTGTTCATTTTATTTTATGCATTATTTTAATTCCAAAAAATACCAAAAATATGTTTGACCTTTCTTGACTTCCAATCTTCATTTCACTTCTGTTTACCATTGATTGATGTTGATTCCATTCATGTTTGATCAATGTGTGTTGGTTATGTCTTTTGAATTTCAACTTTGTACATTCCATTTCCATCTTCATCTTCTTCTTTTTCTTTTGACCAATGAGTTAATGATTTGTGGTTAGCCTTGACATATGAGAGGCTTAACCTTCTTTGATCCAAATAAAATTCATCTTGATCAAAGATCAAGTGAATTTCTTTGTGTCCAAGATAGGTTGCTTCTTGGTCAAGCAAAAAACCTAAAATCCATACAAGGTCATTCTTCTTTTCTTTTGGCATGGCAAGTTGTAGGAGCTTGGCTTACTAGTCATGGTCTCTAACTTATGTTTATTTGCCTATAGTTTTATTGACCGACCTCAGATAGGTGTGACTACTACATTAGTCCACTTACGATTACTTAACGTAGTGCTAAATTGCCTTATGGCACACTAACACTAACTCCTAATTACTAACTTTTAATTCAAGCATTTAATTCCTGCAATTTACTTTAATGCAATTTAATTTCTTGCTCATTTATTCATATTGTCCTTTCCCTTTGCTCACTTGAGCTCATGTTTATGTTTATGCCATTTGCCTTTTGCTCACTTGAGCACATTATTGTGTATATACTATTGCCTTGCGATTGTTTTGTTTTTGTGAACCCAGTGCAAAAAGGAGAAAGGACTTAGAATTAGGATCTTACTTATGCTTAATGGAGTTTCAAGAGTAACTAGGCCTCATGCCTTTAGAATGCTAAATATGTTGAATAGAAACTAGGCATCATGCCTTTAGAATGCTTAATCTTGAAGTTGAATTGAAAGGACCCTTATTCTAAACTAACTCTTGTCCATTCTTTCTATTGCACTGTGGAACTTTTTGATTTTTTTGTTCTTGTGTGATAGGGATTCTAAACTTGAGCTAATTAAAAGGACCATTGTCATGAACATCCAAGATAAGAGAGACAAGTTCAAAATGGGAGGATCCTATGAGCTTGATTGAGTATTTGCTTGATTTCTTGAGTTAATTGCTTATTGCTTTCTAAGTCCAAAGGAAAGGAGCAACTTGGATCATCTTTATGATCTCAAGAAAGGAACTCCAAGGGTGTTATTTCTCTTTTCTCATATTTGCATGTTTAGGACCTAGCCCTTCTCTTCTTCTCTCCACTCTAACCCAAGCCAAACTTATTTTGTGCAAACATTAACATTGTTTTCAAAACTAGAAACCTAGGCATTGTGCCTTTGATATATCAAACTCTTTTCATAACACTTATTTTGAATTGAACCTTAAGTCAACTTTGACTTCCTTTTGTGAATACTTCTAATTTGGTAAATCCAACTCACTTCAAATTTTTTTGTGGTTCCAATGGCCACCTTTGCTAAAACTTTTCATAAACATTAGCCATAGATTTGAGTTATCATAGTGGTTGATGTAAACCTCACCTTATCCTTAGTGATTGGACTATAAGTCCCCCATACTTATTATAGGGTGGATCCCTCACTAGTATGTTGAAGCTCTCCTCACATGGTGGATTGTTGGTTTAGGTTTAGTTTTCTCCCTTTGATAACAAAAGACCTTAAGGCTTTTGTCAAATCAATTCACCAACTTATTTTGAGATTTTAATTCGAACTACGAGGTTTTGATCATACCTTTGTGATGGTACGTAGGCAATGGGTTTATCCATTCAAACAACAAAATTGTAAATAATTTGTATATTCTTTTCTCATCTCCCCAATCATGTTTGCACAAATATTTTTTTACAAATACCAACCTACCATACAACATTTGCAAAAAGGGCTCCCTTAGAGTACTAAGGATGTTTTGATTTGATAAAACTTCTCGGTTTTTGTTCGCTTTCTAACCTTTCCTTTGGATAAATAGAAGTACGGTGGCGACTCGAATTGTATGATTTACTTTTGATTTAGTCAATAAATCTAAAGGTAACGAATACCCCGCTACAGAAAAGTGGCGACTCTACTGGGGATCTTTGTGTCCTAGTGGGTTTAGCCTACTTTTTGCCTTTGTTGTATTGTATGTTTATATTCTTTGTGACATATTTTTGTGCAAATTTGGGATGACTGTATTGTTTATAATGTATGAATTGCTTGATATATATCAATTTCTTGTATGCTTGGTGGTCTCTTATGAGATGAGTTCTATACCCGAACTTGAATGCACTTATGATAGGAGAATGGCATAGTCTTCTTGACTTGTGTGGAGTTATTCCTTAGCAAGTTGACTTGCAAGCCCATTCATTTGGTGGAGGTTATGTTGGGATCAATAGCATCACACGAGTAGTCGTGGTTAGGCATTACTCTTTCCAATATATGCCTTAGAAGCCAAGGACCATAGATTACCTAACCCATCTTTGCCTATTTTAGGACGTAGTGCGAAGGTCGTTCAAGTGTAAGATTTGATACGATTGTTACGCGATACTACACTCATAAGAGTGTCTCTTGAGAATATTTTTGGAATACGAGTAGTCGTTTATCCGATAATATCCGAAAGATGAGATGATGACTATGGGGACCTTTTTTAGAACATGATCGTCAGGTTTAATCATAGTACACTCCCTTTGGGTGGTTCTTAACCGAGACTCCATGCTCGTGACTTGCAACAAACCCTTGATTCACGGTTGATCCGTTCTCGTATATCCTTAATATCAATGGAACTTGGATGTTGATAAGGTGTAAACCATAATCCACCAAAATGGATGATTGATATTAAGGATGACTTGATCCATCCCGTGACCTTTGTGTGGTGTGACTTGCTTGATCCTTGTGTGTGATTGTTGCATCCATGCATTCATGCATCCATTTGCATCCATATCATCAACAATGAGAAAATTTTCAAGGAACTTAAGAGGTCTATTTGCAAATTTTCAGACATGGATAAGCAAAGAAGGAATACGAAGAAGTACAGTTTTAGACAACCCAACTTGAAAGAGTTAAGGAGTTTGACATCCTATGTATTAGATCCCTTGGAGTTCAAAGCTCGCCATGGGAAGCTTTTGTCTATTCTTGCTACTCAGGTAGATAAAGGTCTGATGAGTGTGTTGGTGCAGTTCTATGATCCTCTGTACCGTTGCTTCACTTTTCCGGATTGCCAGTTTTTGCGTACGCTTGAGGAGTATGCCTATCTTGTAGGTATACCTATCCTAGATCAGTTGTCATTCAGTGGCTTGGATAGAGTTCCTTCTTCCCAAGAGATTGTTGATCTGTTGCATATAGATGAATCTGATATTGGTTTTCATATGACTATCAAAGGTGGAATTCAAGGTCTCTCATCTGATATCCTCATTGCTCAAGCTACTTTGTTTGGGAAGGCCTTGAGTGAGGACGGCTTTGAGGCCATATTTGTACTTCTCATCTATGGGCTAGTGTTATTCCCCAACATCGACAATTTTGTGGATGTGAACGCTATCAGGATTTTCTCTACTCTTAATCTCGTTCCTACTCTGTTGGGTGACACTTATTTCTCTTTGCATATGAGGAATGCAAAGGGTGGTGGTACCATTGTGTTCTGTTTGCCTCTGTTGTACAAGTGGTTTATTTCGCACTTGCCACAGACGCTCGCCTTCAAGGAGAACAAAGGATGTCTACGGTGGTCCACGAGACTTATGTCTCTCACTAATGATGATATCTTTTGGTATAACCATGTATATGATGGTGTCCAGATTATTGATTCTTGTGGTGAATTCTCAAATGTGTCTCTTCTTGGTACATGTGGTGGGATTAACTACAACCCTATTTTGGCACGTTGTTAGCTTGGGTTCCCCTTAAAGGATAAACCTAATAACATTTTTCTAGAAGGAGTGTTCTTTCAAGAGGGTAAAGATCCCCAGAACTTGAAGGGCAGGATGGTCCGCTCTTGGCGTAAGATCCATAGGAAGGGAAGGAAAGAGCTTGGTCCGAAGAATTGTATTGCTTTGGAACCCTATACCTCGTGGGTGAGGAGGAGAGCGCTTGAGTACCGTATGCCCTATGACTACCCGAGACCTACACCTATGGTTATGGTTGGACCTTCAACCCTCCCTAACCAAGGAGTAGAGGAGTTAAGAGATGAAGACCGTTCGTGTGCTTGGGTCCGTGAGCGAGAGGAGCTACTTCAGCAACTCAGAGATAAAGATGTTGTGATAGAGTTTCTGGAGCATCAGATTATTGATGAGCTAGAGGATATGGTTACTTCTCTTCTTCCTCATTCATCCAGGTTTTGGAAGAGGAAGTATGATCGACTCGCCAAGGAGAAAGCAGATATGGAGGCAGCCTATGAGAGAGAGGTGAAGAGGCTTCGTGCAACTTATGTTTCGGTCTCAAGAGCTTTGGACGATTGTTTCTAGGGTTCCATAAGATGTTCATTTTCCTTCTCTCTTGTATTGTATTTTGGTTACCAAGACTGTACTTCTTTGGTGTAAAATTTTTCCAAATATTACTGATATGATTTTTCCATTATATGCCTAAAAGAGTAATATTTCCAAATATTTGCAAATAGATCTCTAAAAATTCCTCTGATTAAAAATAAATCATATGCACAAGCATTGGATGCATCATGTGCATAAGTAGGTTTTGTTCAGGGCTTCTTGATCAGTGGTCTAACTCTGTGTTCTTCATTTATTTTGAAGACAAGTTGACGCACCGGTACAACACCAGAGCCAACTCTTCAAAGCTAATGGATCACCTTGAACAAGAAAACAGATAACACAAGGAGGAAGTGGCTAGGTTGACTACCCTGATGGAGTCATTCTTGACCGCCCAAAGCCAGTCTTCTCCAACGCCTTCAACTCCTCCCCAAAGGACGGTCATCTCAGAGGTAGCTTCCTCTACCATGCCTGCTGCCAGTGCTGACTTCGCTCTGTCTGCTATACCAGCCGGGTTTCCCTGGGGGATGCCCGCGAATTTTGTTCTAGAGGGTCTCGCCCCTACCTTTGCTTCTCTACCAGTATCTAGCCCGGTCCTTGCCGTGCCACCTCCAGTTGTCCACACGTTACCGAGAGTTGATGACATCATTTATCATTCTGAGCCATCTGAGGGCCCAGATGTTTATGAGAAAATGGATGCTATGAATGACCAATTCCTTGAGCTGCGCAAGGAACTGAAAACTCTAAGAGGGAAAGACCTCTTCGGTAAATCTGCTGCTGAGCTGTACCTCGTGCCAAATGTCAAGATTCCTATCAAATTCAAAGTGCCTGACTTTTTAAAGTACAAAGGAAACACTTGCCCTCTCAGCCATCTTGTGATGTACGCACGCAAGATGTCAACTCAGACCGACAATGATTAACTCCTCATCCACTATTTCTAGGACAGCCTGTCCGGTGCCGCACTGAGATGGTATATGGGCCTGGATAGTGCAAACATCCGCTCCTTCAACGACCTTGGCGAAGCTTTCATCAAGCACTACAAGTACAACGTTGATATGGCTCCTGATAGGGACCAACTGAGGGTTATGTCCCAGAAGGAGAAGGAAACATTTAAGGAGTTCTCCCAGAGGTGGCGTGAATTGGCTGCACGGATTGTGCCCCCGCTCGAAGAGAAAGAAATGAGGAAGATCTTTTTAAAGACTTTAAGCTCTTTCTACTATGAGAGGATGATTGCTAGCGCTTCCTCGAACTTCACCGAAATGATGAACATGGGGATGCGACTAGAGGAAGGAGTCATGGAAGGACGCCTGACCAGAGATGAAGGCTCTTCTGCCAAACGTTATGGGGCGTTTTCCAAGAAGAAAGAGGGAGAGGCACATGTCGTGTCTTCCCATATTAAACAAAGAAGACCCTCTGTGAAGAGGAAGACTATGCGCCCTGCCAGTAACCAGCACCAGGTGGCTCATATAGCACCTGCCTTCAGGGAAAATCAACATTATCAGCACCAGCAACATCAACATCAACAATATCAACAACAACAGCATCGTCCGTAACAGCAGGCCTACCAGCCTCGAAACAACAATAATACCAGCACTAGCTATGATAGGAAGAGGGTCACTTTCAATCCAATTCCAATTACCTATGCCGAGCTATATCCTTCATTGATTGAAAGGAAGTTGATTACTCCACGTGATCCACCCGCTGTACCGACCAATCCTCAGTGGTGGTACAAGCCCGAGCTTCACCGTGTTTATCATTCTGGTGCTCCCGGACATGATGTGGAGAACTGTTATCCTCTCAAGATCAAGGTTTAAGACCTTGTTAGAAGCGGTATTTTTTTTGAGGACGTAGGTCCTAATGTTAAGAAGAACCCATTGCCCGAGCATGGGAAGGCTGCAGTTAACATGGTTCAGGGTTGCCCTGGCAAGTACAAGGTCCGATATGTCAGCCATATCAGACAATCGTTGGTCGATATGCGTAGACTGTTATATGGATACAATCATTATGAGCATGACCATGATAGCTGCCGTGTGTGCACTATCAACAAGAGGGGATGTCGCCAAGTCAGGAAAGACATCCAAAAGATGCTGGATCAGGGTGTGATCGAGATACTTCAGAATTGTGATGAAGACGAAGTTAATGTTATATCACATGTATTCAGAATGCCTGAACCTGTTGTTGTCAGGTATGATGGCAGCAAGAAGAAGGCCTCTCCATCTCTTATTATCAATCCAACAGGCCCAGTTCCGTACTCTTCAGATAAGGTTGTTCCCTACAGATATAATGCGGTTGTATTGGAAGATGGGAAGGAGGTGTCATTGCCCTCCACTTCTGTTACAAGCATATCTGATGTCAGTGGTGTGATCCACAGTGGTCGTGTTTTCTCGGCGCCGCCGAAACCCCAGGTTGACATGAGAAGAATAGATGTTATTGATAATTCTACCAGTCCTGTAGGGACTTCTTCTTCTTCTCCAAATCCGGCACTTGTTGTTGATAGACCTGCCGTTGTTGTTAGAGCTCCTGTCCCTGTTGGCCAGAATGGAATATTGAAAGAGGACTGTGATGAGATGCTAAGGCTCATCAAGAGGAGCGAATATAATGTTGTAGATCAGCTGCTTTAAACTCCATCAAAGATCTTTGTGCTGTCTTTGTTGATGAACTCTGAGCCACACCGTGAAGCTTTGCAAAGGGTGTTGGACGTGGCATATGTGGATCACGATGTCACTATTGAACAGTTTGATAGCATTGTTGCAAAAATTACTGCTTGTAACAACTTGAGCTTCTCGGATGCTGATCTTCCCGAGGAGGGAAAAGACCACAATTTGGCACTACACATTTCAATGAATTGCAAGGATGATGCCTTGTCTAATGTGCTGGTAGACACATGATCATTGCTAAATGTGTTGCCAAAATCCACTATGGCGAAACTTTCTTATCATGGGCCTCCCATGAGGCAGAGTGGAGTGGTTGTGAAGGCTTTTGATGGATCCAGGAAAACTGTGATTGGCGAGGTTGAGCTCCCAATCAATATTGGACCTAGTGATTTCCAGATCACTTTCCAGGTCATGGATATCCATCCATCATATAGATTCTTGCTTGGAAGACCATGGATTCACGAGGCAGGCGCCGTGACATCCACCCTACACCAAAAGTTGAAGTTCGTGAAGAACAAGAAGTTGATGGTAGTAGGGGGAGAGAAGGCTCTCTTGGTAAGCCATTTGTCTTCCTTTTCTTATATAGATGTTGAGGATGAGGTTGGGACGCCGTTCCAAGCCTTGTCTATTGCTGAGCCTTCTAAGAAAGGAACTTCTTCATTTGCGTCCTACAATGATGCGAAGTTGGCCATTAAGCATGGCACAACTACTGGTTTAGGACAAATGATTAAGCTGGAAGACAATAAATCCTGGGCTGGCATAGGGTACTCTTCAAGCACTTTCAATGAGCGTGGCTTGTTTCAGAGTGCAGGTTTCATCCACACGGTCGAAGACCAGGAGGCAACTGCTATAGTGGAAGATGATGGAGAGGAAGATTTCGACAACTTTGTCATCCCTGGAGGAGTCTGCAATAATTGGGTCGTTGTTGATGTTTCAACAGTTGTCCATAAGTCCATGTAATGTGTTCACTTTTGTTTGAAAACCCTTCTCCCATGCCAAAAGGAGAAGTGACGACATTGTTGGCCCATTAATACAATGATATTCATTCAACAATTACATGTTAAATGTTTGTTTTTCCAAATTATTTTCACTTTTTGCTTTTTGCATGAAATTGGTGATCACTAAAAAACCCTAAAAAGAGAATAAAATCAATCTTTTCATCTGCATAATGATTTGCCTTGTTTGAATTCTAAAATCTCTTTTATATCCAAAATCATTATGCAGGTTAATCAAACCCATTGAACATAATGATCCAACACCATCTCCCAACTTTGAGTTCCCTGTATTCGAGGCCGAAGAAGATGATGTTGAAGAGATTCCTTATGAGATTACCCGTCTGCTTGAGCACGAAGAGAAGATCATTCAACCACATCTTGAGAATCTGGAAACAGTCAACTTGGGGTCTGAAGATTGTGTTCGTGAGGTGAAGATTGGGGTACTCCTGGAAGAGTCTGTGAAGAAGGGGTTGATTGAGTTGCTACGAGAATATGTCGACGTCTTTGCCTAGTCATATGAAGACATGCCTGGTCTGGATACTGATATCATGCAACATTTCCTGCCTTTGAAGCCTGAGTGTATGCCTGTGAAGCAGAAGCTAAGAAGAACTCATCCTGATATGGCTACGAAGATCAAAGAAGAAGTTCAGAAGAAAATTGATGTGGGGTTTCTGGTGACTTCTACATATCCTCAATGGGTGGCCAATATTGTGCCCGTGCCTAAGAAAGATGGAAAAGTCCGAATGTGTGTGGACTATAGAGACTTGAATAAAGCTAGTCCGAAAGATGATTTACTCTACCACACATTAATATGTTGGTAGATAATACAGCTAAATTCAATGTCTTCTCATTCATGGATGGATTTTCCGGTTATAACCAGATCAAAATGGCACCCGAGGATATGGAGAAGACAACATTAACCACACCTTGGGGAACATTCTGTTATCGAGTGATTCCCTTTGGTTTGAAGAACGTCGGAGCCACGTATCAACGTGCTATGACTACCTTGTTTCATGATATGATGCATAAGGAGATCGAGGTATATGTTGATGATATGATTGCGAAGTCGAAAACGGAAGTTGAACATGTAGAGAACTTGTTGAAGCTTTTTCAGTGTTTGAGGAAGTACAAACTCCGTCTGAATCCAAACAAGTGTACATTTGGATTCCATTCCGGCAAGTTATTGGGCTTTATTGCCAGTGAAAGAGGTATTGAAGTGGATCCTGCCAAGGTCAAAGCAATACAAGAAATGCTTGTGCCAAAAACTGAGAAGCAAGTCCGAGGTTTTCTTGGCCGCTTAAATTATATTTCTAGATTAATATCCCACATGACCGCCACATGTGCGCCAATATTCAAGCTCCTCTAGAAAGATCAGCGTCATGATTGGACCGAGGATTGCTAGAAGGCCTTTGACAGTATCAAAGAGTATCTATCTGAGCCTCCAATTCTGTCTCCGCCTGTGGAAGGGAGACCCTTGATTATGTACTTGACCGTTCTTGAAGACCCTATGGGTTGTGTACTAGGTCAGCAAGATGAATCAGGGAAGAAAGAGTATGCTATATACTATCTGAGTAAGAAGTTCACCGATTGTGAGTCTCGATACTCAATGCTTGAGAAGACATGATGTGCTTTGACTTGGGCTGCTAAGCGCTTACGCTAGTATATGTTGAATCATACCACTTGGTTGATATTCAAAATGGATCCGATCAAGTATATCTTTGAGAAGCCTGCTTTAACTGGGAGGATTTCCCGTTGGCAGATGCTGTTGTCTGAGTATGACATTGAGTATTGAGCTCAGAAGGCTATTAAAGGTAGTATCTTGGCCGGCCACTTGGCACATCAACCAATTGAGAATTATCAGTCTGTTCAGTACGACTTCCCTGATGAGGAGATTCTGTATTTTAAAATGAAAGATTGCGATGAGCCTACGCTCGATGAAGGGCTAGAGCCTGGTTCCCGATGGGGTATGGTATTCGATGGCGCTGTTAATCAGTATGGAAATGGTATTGGGGCAGTGATTATTACTCCTCAGGGCACACATTTTCCTTTTATAGCAAGGCTAACTTTCAAATGCACGAATAATATGGTGGAGCATGAGGGTTGTATTATGGGATTGGAAGAGTGTATTGATCTTAGGATCAATTATCTTGATGTTTATGGTGATTTGGCCCTAGTTGTTAATCAAATTAAGGGTGAATGGGAGACGAATCAGCCTGGCCTCATCCCATACAGAGATTATGCGAGGAGGATTTCAACGTTCTTTACTGAGGTTGACTTCCATCATATTCCTCGAGATGAGAACCGGATGGCAGATGCTCTTGCTACACTTACTTCAATGATTGTGGTGAAATTCTGGAATGAAGTCCCCAATATTACTGTGATGCGCTTGGATAAACCAGCTCACGTATTTGTAGTTGAAGAGGTGAAAGATGATAAGCCATGGTATTATGATATCAAGTATTTTCTTTAGAGTCAGATTTACCCGCATGGGGCTTCTGTTAAAGATAATAAGACTTTGAGGAGATTATCTGGCAGTTTCTACCTCAATGGCGATGTGCTTTATAAGAGGAATGTTGACATGGTTTTTCTTAGATGCGTGGATAGACACGAAGCAGACCTGTTGATGACTGAAGTCCATGAGGGTTCATTTGGTACTCATTCCAATGGACATGCCATGGCAAAGAAGCTGTTGAGAGCAGGCTACTATTGGCTGACAATGGAGTCTGACTGCTACAAATATGTGAAGAAATGCCACAAGTGTCAGATTTATGCGGATAAGATTCATATTCCCCCGACACTTCTGAATGTTATTTCCTCACCATGGCCTTTCTCCATGTGGGGAATTGACATGATTGGCATGATAGAGCCAAAGGCGTCGAACGGTCATAGGTTTATTCTCGTAGCAATTGATTACTTCACCAAGTGGGTCGAAGCGGCATCGTATGCAAACATGACCAGGCAGGTGGTTGTGAAGTTTATCAAGAATCAACTCATATGCCGTTATGGTGTGCCAGATAAGATCATTACTGATAATGGATCTAACTTGAACAACAAGATGATGAAAGAGCTGTGTAGCGAGTTCAAGATTGCACATCATAATTCTTCTCCCTATAGACCCAAGATGAATGGGGCTGTTGAAGCTGCTAATAAGAACATCGAGAAGATTATTCAGAAGATGGTTGTTACGTACAAAGATTGACATGAGATGCTGCCATTTGCCTTGCATGGCTATCGTACATCTGTCCACACTTCAACAGGGGAAACCCCTTTCTCCCTTGTTTATGGCATGGAGTTTGAGATCCCATCAATGAGAGTCTTAATGGAATCCAAGTTGACTGAGGCTGAATGGGTCCAGAGTCGTTATGACCAATTGAATTTAATTGAAGAGAAGAGATTGACTGCCATGTGCCATGGTCAGTTATATCAGTAGAGGATGAAGAAAGCTTTTGATAAGAAGGTCAAGTCTCGTGTGTTCCGAGAAGGTGACCTCGTGCTCAAGAAAGTCTTGTCTTTCGCGCCCGATTCCAAGGGCAAGTGGACTCTAAACTATGAAGGTCCATACGTTGTTAAGAGAGCCTTTTCAGGCGATGCTTTGATACTTACAACTATTGATGGGGAGGATTTCACTCATCCTGTGAATTCAGATGCAGTCAAGAAATACTTCGCCTAAAATAAAAACAGAATAGCTCGCTAAGTTGAAAACCCGAAAGGGCAACTTAGGCAAAAATGAGCGTCTCGGTGGATTGAAAACCCGAAAGGGCGGTCCAGGAAAAAGTTAAAGACATAAAAAAAAAAAAAAATATATATATATATATATATATATATATATATATATATATATATATATATATATATATATATATATATATATATATATATATATATATATATATATATATATATATATATATATATCCCGCTAGATTGAGTATCTCACCTTGGGGCAATCTAGGCAAAAATTAGGGATTTGGCAAGTAACTGTATCTTGACAAGACTTTGTTCTACAATTGCCATATGTCAAAGATTCTCGCTCAGTCATCGTCAACTAAAGCTTCAGATACATTGGATTCAGAGTTGGTGGAGAAATGGTCATTATGTTAAATGTAGCCTTTTCCTAATATATATCACCAATTTCAAATTTGTAAAGATCCGTGGAGTCTTGCCATTTGCAGACTACCATTCTATCAAATAAATTTGAGCCTTTATCCAATTCTTTGCACTCTTATTTGTTTCTGTTCAACAAATGTTTGCATGTTTTAATTGATAAATATCATTGTTTTAAACAAATAAAGTTTTTATAAACTATTTTTAAACAAAGTGAACATTCACAAAGACTAAAAGGATAAATGAAATGTCTTCAGTGCTCTCCCAAGGATAATATGATCTCCAAAAAGGTAAGACATTTGTTCATATTCCTAGCATATTTTTATTTCTCTTCATCATCCTTCAGGTTGTCTCCTCAGTAAGCGCAGAGAGAGGTGATACACCACCAAATTCCCCAGAGAGTCTGGAGTTTTGGTCTCGGTCTTCTAACATCCTCAGATCCCCGGAGAGTCTGAGTCTAGCATTTGTGTTTTATCAATTATATGGTTGTCTTCCATTGTGTGGATTGACTTAAAATCCCTTATAGATTGATAAAAAAATTGATATGTTATCTTTTCGAGGAAATTGACCTTCCCTCATTGTGAATGGAAATCTCCCGCAGAGTTGAGCAGGGAATCCTCAGCATGAGCAAAAATTTTCAGCAGGTTGGTTTGTAGCTTGTCCCCGGTGGATTCGCATACAATTTTTCCCCAGCAAGTTGGCTTACCACTCATCCCCAGTAGGGTTGCTCACATTTAGACTTCCCCCAGTTGGTTCGCCAGCAGATTGTCTCCAGCTGGTCGCCTACAGGTTAACCCCAGTTTGATAGCCAGCAGTCTTTCCCCAGTGGAGTTGCCTGATCAGAGCCTGATATATTTGTTTCTCCTCCTTATTGGATGATTTCCTCCTAGTAGAGTTGGTGTTGAAGACGTTTATTTCCTTCCCCAGCGGAGCAGTTGTCTCCTTCTCCTCGGCAGAGATGTTTCTCCAGCAGATATGAGGAAATATGACGATTATTGAAAACTTCTGTTCGGTGGTTGTTCCCCATAGAGTTTCATATCTTTCCTTGATAAGATCCCCGGTAGAGTTATTTTATTGATTGATCTTATCCATATCTCCGTGTACTGTTGGAAGATCCCCAACATGTGGTGGTTGTGACCCTTTGCTTATCCCCAACGGCTGTCTCTGATCCCCAGCGATCCTGCTTGTTCCCCTAGCAGTAGTCTTTGTCCCCGACCGTGACTCTGCTTGATCCTCAACATTGATTGGTGTTTCCCGGTATTTGTTGCTCCCCACCAGATTGGATTCTCTCATGTGGGCCTGGCCTTCTCTTTTGAGATGTTGTACCGGATGTTTGTCCACTTGGACCTGTTTGTGTTAGATATGTCTGTTTGTCAGCATTAATCATACATAAACCATGCATATACGGGCATAATCATAGCATTCAGATATACATGTTGCATTCTTTGCCATATATCTTTGCTTGTTGTCTCCTGCTAGTGGTGAAATGTTCTTCCCCAAGCAGATGTTTGTGTCTGATCTCTCCAGAAAGTGTTTATCTTTCCTTCCATATTCCCCACTGAGTTATGTCCTCGTGGATGACTTTTGCTTCAGTTTCCTTCTAAAAATATGTATTGGGATGGAATTACTCCCCTGAGTTATATCCTTATTGGGTTGAGTCTTGTTTCGTTGTGTCTCTCTAGTTTGTTCCTAGATTGACTCCTTTCTTGTTTTTCCCCTGCAGTTCCCTGTGGTTCAGGTGATCAATTATTCAGTAAACAATAATTGTTCATTCTCCCTAGTGGATGTTGTGGCCTTCTACCCAGTAACCGGTAGTTGTAAGTCATATTTCTGTGGTTTTCTACCCAGTAACCGGTAGTTGTAAACCCCATTTTTTGTCCCCTTGCAGAGTTAACCCTTGATTTTGTTCATCCTAATCGATGACGGGTACTCTCATCCTTGGTTTTCTACTCAGTAACCGGTAGATGTAATCCCCTCTTTGTTGGTTATCTTTATCCAATATTCGGTATTGATATTCCTCCATTTTCTTGAGTATACCACCCAATAGCCGGTGATATATCTCCAGGATCATTGCTTTTGTCAATGCATCCCCATCGAGTCATCTTTCATTTACCCTTGTTTGGTAATGATTGTTTCTCCCATTTGATTGGTCATCATTTTCTACCCAGTAGCCGGTATCCCGATGTCCTTTCTTTTTGGTCGATTTATCCTTTATTAACCCAGTAACCGGTTGTGGATAATCTTCCATGCGAGTACATTATCTATGTTCTGACGGTAATAGATAATATATCTCATGCACTCTTCGGTCGAAGTCTTTTTCTTCCCCAGTTGAGTATGATTCGTATTTCCTTATGTTACCGAATGTCCATCCTGTCATCGAGTTTGCTTATTCAGCCCTCCTTTCGGATGATGAGTGTCTTGGAAGTATTCCCCAATTCACGCCTGGTTGGTCACCTATTATATGCCCAGTAACCGATATCCCTGGTGTTCCTTCCTTCAGCTCCCTATTATGACTTTTTGTCCCCCGTGGAGTCAGATTTTCCTGAGTTGAAATATACCTTTTAGGTCTTCCTCAGATGTTTTGGATGATTGTTATCTTTCACCCTTATACCGGTCTTAGATATTCTTTCTCCCTGAGCATGTTGTTCTCTCACCCTTGTACCGGTGTATTTGATCTTTGAGTTTATTACCCAGTAACCGGTAATACCTCATTTGTTGTTTCCTTAGCGGAGTCCTATGTGGACATCCCCCCATGAGTCCGTATTTTTATCGGAGGTACCCTTTGTGGATAGTTTCGCTGTATTGGCATATTCCCCCATACATGCATCTTTGTGTCACCTCGAGTCTTTCCTTTGATTTATTTTCAGGGAATCCCTTCGTGCCTCCCAACAAGTTTCAAGTCGTGACCTGCTCACGCATTTACCCTCCTTTTACCCCCCAGAGTCTCTATCTCCATAGTGAGTGCATTACTCCCTTGGATTTTCAGTTTTTCCTGATTTTTCTTTTTCTTTATGGACATATATCCCCACAGAGTATTTTACTTTTTTCATACATACATTTGCATCATGAGGTCTCTTAGGGACCAAAATTCGTGTCTTTGTTATTATTTAAGCCCATTCTACCTCGTCGAGACGAAGATTTTAACCTTCATATCTCCGGATAGAATGACCTTAAATAGGGGCATCTGTAAGACCCTAATTTTGACCCTAAGATCCCTCATGGCATCATATCATTGCACATTGCATTTGCCTCAAGGATCATAGCATCTTGGCTCCCTTCCCTATGGTTGGAACTTGTTTGAGTTGGTTTGAGACCACCAAGCATGCTTGAATTGTATATTATTTCTTTTCCTATTTTGTTTACTAACCAAAAGCACAAAAATATGTCACTAACTTCTTTTATTTTTGAAGCTCAAGTGATCACATGTGCCCTTGCTTTTAGGAGGCTCTTATGCCCATTGAAGTGGCCAGATGAAGATGAGAACAAGCATGGAAATGGTTCCCAAAGCTCTCAATCATCACATATGCCTTCCAAGTATCTCAATTTGTCAATTTGATCAAGATAAACCAAAGGGCTTGAGGCTTGTTTCCCAAGGAAACCCTAATTCAATTATGCATTGACTGTGCCTTGCTCATGAAGCAACCTCAACCTATGATCAAATACAATCAAGGGAAATTATTTCATTCATAATTTTATGCATATATGAGCCTATGTGAGTGTAAGACCCCAATTTTGTCCCTAAGATCCCTCATGGCATCATTACATTTGCATTGCCTCAATGATTATAAGCATCTTGGTTCCCTTGGCCTTTGGGTGGGACCTCTTGTGAGTGGTTTGAGATCACCAAGCATGCTTGAATTATATATATTATTGCTTTTCTTATTTTTGTTTACTAACCAAAAGCACAAAAATATGTCACTAACATCTTTTGTTTGTAGCTTGAGCAATCACAAGGTCAAGAACTCCAAGGAGATCCTTTGTGCAGAGATATGGCCAGGTGAAGATGATAGCAAGCATGGTAATGGTTCCCAAATCTCTCCTCCATCAAATATGCCTCCCTAGCATCTCAATTCATCATTTTGATCAAAGCAAATCAAAGGGTTTGAGGCTTGTTTCCCAAGGAAACCCTAGTTCATCTAATCATCCACAATGCCTTGCTCTTGAAGCAACCTCAGCCCATGATCAAATACAATCAAGGGAAGTTCTTTAATTCATCATTTAATGCATATTTGAACTTATTTGAGTGTCCTCAATCATCAATTCATCAAGATATGAGTTGTGGACTTGAGAAGTTGATTAGTCAATTCATCTGATTATTTTGAAATACACTGAGACCTAACTTTTTATGTGTTAGTCAAATGGAGATGATCCCAAAATAAAAAATGATCTTAAGGACAATATGAACAACTTTCATGTTCATCAAAAATTTATTTGAAGCTTGGAAGGTCGTCTCCCATTCCAATACATTATAGGTCATTTTGACTGAAACCCTAATTTTGGGTCAACTTCCCAAGGACATAACTCATTCATTTTTTATGATTTTGAGGTGGGATCAAATGCATTGGAAAGTTTAAGATGTCTACTTCAAATGTTATGTTGAACTTTAAACTCCAAATTTAGAAACCTTGCCTTTGCATGTTTTGCACCTTGCACTTTAAACTCCAATTTCACCAATTTCCACACTTCAAATGGATTTTTGCCCAACATAACAATTGTTCCTCACATCAAAACTTTTCCAACCATTACTCACATGCTCATGTTTGGATTTGGCAAATGGCATTTTCGAAGAGGGGAAGTTTTTGGTTCAATTATCCATAACATGTCAAAACTCCATGCACAAGCCAATTCACTCCAAGCTGCGCGTCCAAATCATCTCCCATTCATTTCAGATTACATTTGGCATTGAATTTGGGCCTTTTGCATGATCATGCAAGCCCATGCAATGGATATCCAATTCCATGCACACGGATTGAATCACACTCTCCTTGCCATTCCATCTATAAATAAGGACCTCATTCCATTCAAATTTCATCCTGGAATCAACCTGAAATGCTGCAGAACTGAAAACCTAACCTCTCACCAAAGAAGCTATTTCACTTTTCTTCAAATTTTTCAGATCTAAAATTCAACTACATCTGGTTGAATCTTTGGATCTAAAGCTTCTAAACCTTCATCCTTTACTCCATTGATCTTCTATTTTGCCAAAGGAAGCAAGGAAGCAAGCTCAAATTTCCAGAATCCAAGGTTGATCATCAACCGGTTTTCTCTTCGCAACTTATTACTCTTTGATCTATTTTCCTGGCCATTGTGTTTTCTGAAGTCCTCACTTGAGAGGCAAGCTAGTGGTAACTTCAATTTTGTGTTTTATTGAACTGCATTTTTCATACCTGAATCTTCCATCTCGGATTTCTTACTCTATAGGAATCTTGAGTAAGATTCAAGGTTACAGGGGTGATGTACATCACCCCAGCTTTATTTTGATATAAGGTGAAATTCTGGTATCAGATATAAGATGTCGAAGGTAATGTCACGACACTGATATCTGGTTATAAACAATGGATAAATAGAAACAGAATGGTAAAGCAAATAACACAAGCAATTGTTAACCCAGTTCTGTGCAACTCACCTACGTCTGGGGGCTACCAAGCCAGGAAGGGAATTCACTAAAATAGAATTAGTTCAAAGACTATCCGTACACTTCACCAAGTTACAGTCTTTCTCACCTAATATCTACCCGTGCAATTTCTACCTAAGCACTCTTAGATATGAGAACCCACTCACTTCCCTTACAATCACACACCCGTGATTTTAAACAACAATCCCTTGTGAAAAGAAAATACTTTTCAATTACAACACTCTTAATTTTACTACACAGTTTCAATCAAGAAGACACACTCTTGATCTTGCTTCAAAGCTTTGATCAAGATGACAAATCAGTCTAATTCAATCATCAATGGATGACTTGAATGACCTACAGACACAAACCCTAGCTCTCTCTCTAAATTTCGCTCAGTCTTGGTTGTGTGTTCAAACAGGTTTTCTGAGTCCCTTTTTATAGAAACATTAGACACTTGAAAACCCTAAATATATTTTCCAATCAAATCTTTTCATATCAGATGTAAAGATCTCCTTGGAAAATAAACAAATCTGGTTGAAATCCCTGATAGAATGCGCCAGTTGGCCATATCTTCAATCAACCAATGATTGCCATTAATTGTGCAATCACAAAACACCAGACATTCATACTGAATGTTCTGTGTACAGGATGTCACGACATCGGGTCTGACATCTGTAAAAATCCTGCATAATCCAGTTTCCTTTTATAGCAGGTACAGCCATATTAGATACCTTGACATTGTGTATGTCATCTGAAACAATCCTGCAGCATCTGTCTTCCATATAAGCTCCAGCAGGTACAACCAATATTAGAAGCCTTAGCATTGTAAGTGGCATTCTGAAACAATCTTGCTTGCATATGTTCTTCAACTCCAGCAGGTACATAGGATATCTCATGTTAAGACATCACACATGACATCTTGTGAACACTCTTTGTTTTACCAAATGTGCTGCCAACACTTAGAATCAACAAACTCCCCCTTTGGCAAATTTTGGCTAAAACATATATCTGTCCTTTTTGTTCACAAGTCAAACTATCAGTAGTTAAACCACATAACAGTAGTTTAATCAGCAGCAGAAGCAAAACAATTACTAGCTATGGCTACTAGTAATACACATATGCACAAGGGTACTTCTCCTCCCCCTCAACCTGTGCAACAATCAGAATTACTAGTTATGGATGCAACTAGTAAGACACACAAATGCACAATGCACCAGGGTACTACTTCTCCCCCTTAATCTGTGCATCCAAAACAGCTACTGATCTCCAGTACCTGTACCAGCCAGAATGTCATACTGACATCTACTTTAACATCAACACCTGTGCACCATATCAGACATCCTGTTTGACATCTGTAAATAGACAACCATACTGTTGTAGCACCTGTGCACTTCTTCTAATAATAGCTGTCCTCAAGTCCAGCCACATACAACTTCCATAACAGCACTTCACTTCTCCCCCTTTTTAGTCAAAATTGACCAAAGGTGACCAATGAGACAAAATAAATGTCGATTATCCTAGCAGAGAATGTTAGATCAGATGTTATAACATTAAGCATGTTAAAACAGAATATTCAGGAAGTACACAACATCATTATACACAGCAGAAAGCTGAGATAATGAACAAATTCAAGGAACTCATTAAGAGCCCTAAATATTACATAACAGGCATCAAGAGGACTGCCACAAAATACAAGAACAAACAAGACAACAGCCTCAGCAACAACTTCTACCACACCTTCCAGCACCCCTCCAAGTCTTCAATTCAGTCAGGGACCATTAATCAGAAGACGAAGTATCTCCTTCACCTTCATCTTCATCTTCAGCTACACCTTCAGAGTCTTCTGAGCTTTCAGAACAGGATTGGGATCTTGTATTTGATTCTTTTCCAGCCTTTTCTCTGTCTTCCCTTTCCAGGCTACAGATAAGACCTTCTAAAGCCTCTTTTCTAGCCTTTGCCACCTTTATCCCATTGTCCAATTCCTTGCAGGTCTCTTTCAGTTGGTCAATCAAGCTTCCTTTAGTTGTAGGCTCCCTTCTGGCAGATGTCATGACATCATTGACATGACTTCCCTCAAACAACTTATAATGAATGGACAGAGGGGTTTTTCTCCTGCTTGGAATATCACTTGTACTCAGGATTCCTGGTTGTTGACTCAGGATGATCCCACAGATAAGGGAGGGAAAGGCAATGGGTAACTTCACAGCATTTGTAGAAGCATGTCTAATGGTTTGTTCAAATATGAACTTGCCAAAATCATAGTTAACCCTTGTTCCAATTGCATGAATGATTCTTCAAAGATTGATGGAGATAGTAGAGGCATGATTAGTAGGAGACCAATTAGCTGAGCCAATCTTATGCAAGATGGCATATTTAACACTGAGCTTTCCAGCTGATAAGTGATTTCTACTAGGCCATTCCTTAACTTGGCCAGCTGTGATAGCCCTACAGACCTCATTGTCTGTGGTTTCTAGATCTACTCCTCCATTCATTCCTCTCCCTAGGAACTTGTTGATAACACTTGGGGAGAATTTTACACATTTGCCTATTACAAATACCTTGCAAAACTCCCTGCTGTTCTTATCATGAATATCCTCAGGGATATTTACAATAAACTCTTTAACCAGCCCCTCATAGCATTGGGGTAGAGTTACCACAGTCTTCATGAGCCCAGCATTTTTGATCAGCTCAATTATCTCCTTTACCTCTACAGCTTCTTGACCAAGTTCTCTTTCAATGGCTACTCTTCTCTGAGTGACAAACCTCAATTTGTCTAGGTGCTTAGCAACTACTTTGTTGGAAGACTTCTTTACAGCCTTTCTTTTGTCAGAGGAGATGTCTGGAACATCGTCTTCAACATTCTCATTAGATTCAGAACTTTCACTGTCTTTCTTCTTCCTGACCTCTACTTTACTCCAAGATTTGGAGGGACCTATACCAACAACCCTTTTCTCTTTCATACCTGTCCTTATCTCAGCCATACTTTTCCTCTTTCTCAGTCTATTAGCTACACTTGTTTTCACAAGATTGACCAACGTGTCATCTTCTTCCTCAGACCCTTCTTCCTCAATGTCCTGAGCAGTATCAGGGGACATACTAGGTAAGTTTTTTCCAAGTGAACACAGACCCTTAACAGCTACTTCCTTTTCTGTTTTAGATGAGTTATCATCTTTCTCAGCTTGGCTTTCCACCTCAGGTGAGGGTTCCCTTCTGGACAGAGGGGTAAAAGTGTCCTTACCTCCATGCTCTTCGTTCAGTATGCTAGTAACTAGGTTTCTTATGATGTGATCAGTAGAGTGCATGTCCTCTTTATCAGGCGATTTTTCAGGAGTGTTACCTTGCTTAGCTCTAGCCATGGAAGGTGAGCTTGGAACGTTACCTGGTATCATACGCAGAGGAGTTACTTCCATCAAATCTTCATCTAAAAATTCCATGGAGGAAGTTCTAGTATGAAAGGATTTTGAGCTAGATGTTGACGGATGTTGAGACATGTTGTTGAACTTTTGAGAAAACTTTCTTTGCCCTAGCAGAGGTTCTTTGATTGTGTTCAGGCAGAGTGTGTTATTACCAATACTAAGAGATGGTTCATTAGTAATGTGGCTTTTTCTTTTCATTGGGCAGACAATATTCTTGTTGCCTTTTCCACTCCTCATTAATTGCCATATTTTCTCAAGAAACCAAACCCCTAATTTTTCATATTTTAGTTGAACAACATACCAATCCCTTGCAGTCCTGTTGGTTAGTTGCATTTCATGTTGTAGAACTATGAGTTTGTTTTCTACATACTTTCTACATGAGTGATGAAAGAAAGTGATGTACTTGGTCCAGCTGTGCTGAATATGATCTTTGGACAAAGGAGTACCAACCAGGTTGTCATAATATAATGTCATAACATCGAGCGTGACATTGTATGTAATCATCAGAACTTTCATCCAACTTGGTTGATCATTGTTGCTTTCATCTGATATCTTCTTATTCTCCTTTGCACTCATAGTCCCTTGTGTCTCAGCAAGCCTCTTACTACTTTCAGACTTCATACCACCAGTCAGATGTTCAGGTGTTTGGGCCATCATGACCTTTTGACACTTTTCCTTTCCCTTGGAGATTATTCTTGCAACTGTACTTATCTTAGAGGGATTATCCATTTGAGAGCTCCACATGTAGCAGTTGTTGTTGGTCCTGATTCCTTTCATAATTACTTCACTGTCTTTGTTCACAATCAGACATTCAGTTTTAGTGAAGATGATACTCAGACCTTGATCCCCTAGCTGACTGATGCTTATTAAATTTGAAGTCAAGCCTTTGACCAGAAGAATATTGTCAAGTTTAGGAGCTCCAGGGCACTCAAACTTGCCTATCCCCTTTATTTCACCTTTAGCTCCATCACCAAAGGTTACATAGCTTAAGTCATGTGGGTGAAGATCAGTTATCAGGTCTGAGTTCCCAGTCATGTGTCTAGAGCATCCACTATCAAAATACCACTCTTCTTTTTGCGCAATTAGACTTAGAACATTAGTCTTAGGAACCTATTGCCTCTTGTTGATAGGCCTGTGATATTTGGGTCTGGGTTGATAGTAAGTCTGTTGATGGACATGGCTAGGATAACCATACAGCTTATAACAGGAGGACCTAGAGTGTCCAGATTTCCCACAGTAATGACATCTCCATCTTTGGTGTTTGCCATCCTGCTGTTTTCTCTTCTGTTGATGAAAGGAGGTAGGGTAACCATACAACTTATAGCAGAAGGGCCTTGAGTGTCCAAATTTCCCACAGTAATGGCATCTCCGTCTTTGGTGTTTGTCTTTCTGCTGTTCTTTCTTCTGATGGTGTGACATATGATGTGACATCTTGGACCTGCTCTTACTATTGCTGCATTTAGGTTTAGCTTGAGGTTTGCAGCTAGTGTAACTACTTTCAGCCTTAGTTTTATGGTACCCTAATCCAGATTTGACTCTTGTGATTTGTCCAGTTTGAAGAATCTTATCTAAGGAGTCAGATCCATTGTTCAGCATCCTTACATACTTGGTTGTCTCTTCTAGTTTTGAGTTTAAGAGCACAACTTCAGTCTTTAGCTTGAGGATGGTTTCGACATGTTCTGCTTTTTCTTTCTCCAGTTGGACTATCTTTTGGCTCTCAACTTGTTGATCTTCATCTAGCTTGACCTTTAGGGCCACAACTTCTGTTTTCAATTTGGAGATGGTTTCCAAGAATTCTACCTTCTCATTCTCAAGTTGAGTTATGTCTTTTTCTTGATTTAAAGACTGCTTGTTCAACTCAACACTTTTCTGACACAACTCTCTGTAGGTAGAGACCAGTTCCTCAAAGGTTACTTCACCATCACTTGACTCTTCATCATATTCCCATCTTCCTGTCAAAGCAGTCACAAGATTTGCAGCCTCTTCAGTATCACTCTCATCAGACCATGTGGCAGCAAGACTCATCTTCTGTTTCTTAAGGTAGGTTCCACATTCAGTCCTGATGTGTCCATACCCATCACATTCATAGCACTGAACCTTTTTTCCTTCTTTGGGCTTCTCATCTGCTCTTGCTTTTCTTCCAGCATTGTTGGATTTACTGATGTCAGACGAGATGTTCTTGACATTTGCCTTGGATCTGACATCCATTTTCTTTAACAATCTGTTAAACTGTCTCCCCAGTATTGCAACTTCATTGGCCCATTCTTTATCCATATCTTGACTGTTTTCCTCTTCTGTGTTGGATACAAAGGCAATGCTCTTGGTTTTCTTTTCAGTTCCCTCAATCAATCCCATCTCAAAGGTTTGGAGGGAGCCAATTAACTCATCTACCCTCATGTTGGAGATGTCTTGAGACTCTTCTATGGTAGTCACCTTCATTGAAAATCTCTTAGGGAGTGGCCTAAGTATTTTTCTCACCAACTTTTCATCTGTCATCTTCTCTCCTACGGCTCCTGAAGCATTAGCAATCTCAAGGATACTCATGTGAAATTCATGAATGTTGTCATCTTCTTTCATCCTTAAGTTTTCAAACTTGGAGGTGAGCAGCTGAAGTCTAGACATCTTTACCCTAGAGGTGCCTTCATGAGTGGTCTTGAGAATGTCCCAAGCATCTTTGGCCACTTCACAGTTATTTACCAGCCTAAAAATATTCTTGTCTACACCATTGAATATTGCATTCAAGGCTTTAGAGTTTCCAAGAGCAAGATCATCCTCCTCCTTGGACCATTGTTCTTCAGGCTTCTTCTCAGTAGTGGCTTCTCCTTCTTTAGTGACTACAGGGTGCACCCATCCTGTCAAGACAGCTTTCCAAGCCTTGTTATCAAGGGATTTTAAAAATGCTACCATTCTAGGTTTCCAATAGTCATAGTTAGAACCATCCAAAATTGGTGGCCTGTGAACAGATCCTCCATCTCTCTCCATTGTACCAGAAAGTATTGCCCCTAGATCTCACCCAGAACTAGAGCAGGATGCCTGCTCTGATACCAATTGAAATTCTGGTATCAGATATAAGATGTCGAAGGTAATGTCACGACACTGATATTCACTAAAATAGAATTAGTTCAAAGACTATCCGTACACTTTACCAAGTTACAGTCTTTCTCACATAATCTCTACCCGTACAATTTCTACCTAAGCACTCTTAGATATGAGAACCCACTCACTTCCCTTACAATCACACACCCGTGATTTTAAACAACAATCCCTTGTGAAAAGAAAATACTTTTCAATTACAACACTCTTGATTTTACTACACAGTTTCAATCAAGAAGACACACTCTTGATCTTGCTTCAAAGCTTTGATCAAGATGACAAATCAGTCTAATTCAATCATCAATGGATGACTTGAATGACCTACAGACACAAACCCTAGCTCTCTCTCTAAATTTCACTCAGTCTTGGTTGTGTGTTCAAACAGGTTTTCTGAGTCCCTTTTTATAGAAACACTGGACACTTGAAAACCCTAAATATATTTTCCAATCAAATCTTTTCATATCAGTTATAAAGATCTCCTTGGAAAATAAACAAATCTGGTTGAAATCCCTGATAGAATGCGCCAGCTGGCCATATCTTCAATCAACCAATGATTGCCATTAATTGTGCAATCACAAAACACCAGACATTCATACTGAATGTTCTGTGTACAGGATGTCACGACATCGGGTCTGACATCTGGAAAAATCCTGCATAATCCAGTTTCCTTTTATAGCAGGTACAGCCATATCAGATACCTTGACATTGTGTATGTCATCTGAAATAATCTTGCAGCATCTGTCTTCCATATAAGCTCTAGCAGGTACAACCAATATCAGAAGCCTTAGCATTGTAAGTGGCATTCTGAAACAATCCTGCTTGCATATGTTCTTCAACTCCAGCAGGTACATAGGATATCTCATGTTAAGACATCACACATGACATCTTGTGAACACTCTTTGTTTTACCAAAATTGCTGCCAACACTTAGAATCAACATAAGGATCGTGCAAAATGATGAAGGTTTGAAAACCTGCAAATGTCACCGGATTCTGGCTTCTCACCGGAGAAGAAGGTGGCTCCGGTGGCCGTCTATTTTCCAGAACAAGTCACAGCCGTTGGATCATGTGTCCAGATCTAATCAGGTCCATTGGATTTCATGACTTTATTTAATTCATTATACTTCTCATTGACTGAGGTTCATGGTACGCGCGCTTGCCAATGCCATTGGATCTTCCATGTCATTTAATGAGAAACAATCCAACGCTCCCTGATTTTTGTTATTTTTTATTTCCTGATTTTATTTCTTTTATTTCCATTATTTTCAAAAATTCATATCTTCTTCATTTTAAATCCAAAAAATATGGGACCAATTGCATCCTTTCCCAAATAAATTTTAGTTTCTGATTTTGATTTTTAATATTTTTTATTTTGTCATATGATATTTTTTGTGAATTTTCTCTTTTCTGGTTATTTTTAATTCATTTTAAATAGTTTTTGATATTCAAAAAGTACAAAAATATTTTCTCAACCTATTTGAATGATGATGGATCTATGAAAAATATTCTCATCAATTTTTTAATTGATTTGAGATTTATTTGAGATTTTAGTTCAATTAGGTTATTTTTATTCATTTTTAATTGATTAAAAATAGTTTCTGACTTTTAAAAATGCTGAAATTTTTTGTCAAACTTTTTTTGACCTTGTTGAACTTAGGATAAATCACTTGGACCTTTCAAGGTTGATTTGAAGTGATTTTGAAGTTTGACCTTTCTTTTATTTTTAATTCAAGTTTATTTTAATATTGAAAATGTCAAAAATATTTTTCTTGTTGTTTGATCTCCAATCTTCATCCCATTTCTGATTTCTTATTGTTTGACTTTGACTTTCAATGTCATTTGATCAATACACATGGATTGGTACATTCTCATTTTATCTTATGCACTTTATTCTTTCCATTTCCTTTTCCATTATTCATCTCTTTCTTCTTCTTCTTCTTCCTTCTCTTTGATCCATGAGTTAAAGGTTGATAAGTTAGCATTGATTAGGGAGACTTAACCTTCCTTGATTCAAATCTAATTCATCTTGATCAATTGATCAAGTGAATGGTTTTGCATTAAGGGTAGGTTGTTTCCTAAATCAAGCAAAAGGCTTAAACCAATACAAGATCAACTCTCTTTTTCTTTTTGGCATGGCAAGTTGTTGGAACTTGGTTCACTAATCAAGACTTCTAACTTGTGTTGTTGCCTACATTATTATTGACCGGCCTCAGATAGTTGTGACTTCTACATAAGTCCAATTACGATTGCTTAACATAGCGCTAAATTTGCCTTATGGCACACTAACTACTAACACTAACCATTAACCATTAACATTTACTTTTTGCTCTTTACTTTTATGCAATTTACTATTCTTGCACATATTATCCATTTGCTTTTCCCTTTTGCTCACTTGAGCACATGTTTATGTTAATGCCATTTTCCTTTTGCTCACTTGAGCACATAATTGTGTATATATTATTGTGCTTGTGTTTTGATTGTTGAGAACCAAATGCAAAGAAATGGACAAATGGACTTAGTTTCTAGGACATTCCCTATGCAAAATTGGAGTAAAAGGACCTTAATGATGAAGATGGATTAGAAGGACCAAATCTCTAAACTCACTCTTGTCCATTCTTGGTTTACTTCATGGAACTTTTGATGTGTGTGCTTTTGTGCTAGGGAATTCTATGAGAGGTCAAATTGAAGGACCATTGCCATGTTCATCCAAAGTGAAAGACACAAGATACATTGAGGATCTCTTAAGAGGCTTGTTTGATTGTTGCTTGAGCTTATTATCATTATGCTTGCTTATTCCAAAGGATGGGAGCTACTTGGATCATCAATATGATCTCAAGAAAGGAACTCCATTGTGGTTTTGTTTCTTTATCCCTCACCTTCTTGCTTTACTTAGGACTTTAGCCCTTCTTCTTCTTCCCTCCACTCTAACCCAAGCCAAAACTTTTGTGCAAACATTTAACTCTTGTTTTCAACATTAGAAACCTAAGCCTTATGCTTTTGATTTCCAAACTTTCTTTTCATAATACTTATTTTGAATTGAATATTTAAGTTCACTTTGACCACTTTGTATATGCTTCTAATTGGTGAATATAACCCATTCACAAGTCTTTTTGTGGTTCCAATGGCCACTTCCTTAATCAAAACTTTTTTTATAACCTTTAGTTATTAGGTTTAACTTATCTTTGTGGTAGATGTAATACTTGCCTATATCCTTAGTGATGGACAATGAGTCTTACATGCTTATTATAGGGTTAACCCCTCACTAGCATGTTGAAGCTATCCTCACATGGTGGATTTGTGGTTTTAGGTTGAGTTTTATCCCTTTGATAACAAAAGACCTTAAGGCTTTTGGACCAATCAACTCACCAACTCATTTTGAGATTTTTACCCCGAACTACGAGGTTTTGATCCTAATCTTTTTAAGATGGTACGTAGGCAATGGGTTTATCCATCCAAACACAAAAATGTAAATAACTTGTATATTCTCTTCTCATCTCTTCAATCATGTTTGCACAAATAAACTTTCACAAAACAACAACCTTGCAACAAGTATGAAAAGGGCTCCCTAGGAGTACCTAGGATGTTTTGGGTGCCTAACACCTTCCCATTGCATAACCAACCCCCTTACCCAGATCTCTGACTCTCTTTTACTAGTTTTTGATTCGATAAAACTCTTCGGTTTTTGTTCGTTTTCTAACCATTCCTTTGGATAAATAGAAGTGCGGTGGCGACTCGACTTGTATGATTTACCTTGAATTTAGTCAATATCTCTAATGGTAACGAATACCCCGCTACAGAAAAGTGGCGACTCTGCTGGGGAATTTTGCCTAGTGGGTTTTGCCTACTTTTCATATTTTGTTGTATTATATTATTTTGTGACATATTTTTTATGCAATTTGGGATTACTGTATTGAATGTAATGATTGAATTGCTTGAATATTAATTCCTTGTATGCTTGGTGATCTTTGTGAGATGAGTTCTATACCCGGACTCGAGTGCACTTAGGATAGGAGAATGGCATAGTCTTGTTGACTTGTGTGGAGTTATTCCTTAGCAAGTTGACTTGCAAGTCCATTCACTTGGTGGAGGTCATGTTGGGATCAATAATGTCACACAAGTAGTTGTGGTTAGACATTACTCTTTCCAATATAGACCTTAGAAGCCAAGGACCTTAGTTTACCAAGCCCATATTGGCCTATTCTTAGGATATAGTGCGAAAGTCGTTCAAATGTAAGATTTGATACGATTGTTACGCGATATTACACTCATAAGAGTCTCTCTTGAGAATATTTTTTGAAAACGAGTAGTCGTTTCTCTGATAATATCCGAAAGATGAGATGATGACTATGGGAACCTCTTGTAGAACATGTTTGGCAGGTTTAAACCCTAGTACACTCCCTTTGGGTGGTTCTTAACCGAGATTCCATGCTCGTGACTCGCAACAAACCCTTGATTCGTGGTTGATCCGTTCATGTATCCTTAATATCAATGGAACTTGGGTGTTGATAAGGTGTAAACCATAATCCACCAAAATGGATGATTGATATTAAGGATGATATGATCCATCCCATGACCTTTGTTTGGTGTGCTTTGCTTGATCCTTGAGTGTGATTGTTGCATTCATGCATTCATGCACCCATTTGCATCTATATCATCAATAATGAAGAAATTTTTCAAGGAACTTAAGGGGTCTATTTGCAAATTTTCAGACATGGAAAGACAAAGAAGGAATACAAAGAAGTACAATTTCAGACAACCAGATTTGAAAGAGTTAAGGAATCTGACATCCTTGTACTAGATCCCTTGGGTTTCAGGGCTCGTTTTGGGAAGCTTCTTCCTCTTCTGACTACTCAAGTGGATGAAGGATTGATGAGTGTATTGGTGCAGTTTTATGACCCCTTGTACCGTTGCTTCACTTTTCTGGATTTTCAGCTTTGGCCCACGCTTGAGGAGTATGCCTACCTTGTGGGTATACCTATTCTAGACCAGTTACCGTTCAGTGGCTTGGAGAGTGTTCCTACTTCTCAAGAGATAGTTGACATGTTGCACATAGACGAATCTCTGGTTGGTGCTCATATGACCACCAAAGGTGGAATTCAAGGTCTCCCTTCTGAGTTCCTCATTACTCAAGCTACTATGTATGGGAAGGCCATGAGTGAGGATGCCTTTGAGGCCCTATTTGTACTTATCATCTATGGGTTGGTGTTGTTCCCCAACATCGACAAGTTTGTGGATGTGAACGCTATTAGGATTTTCTCTACTCTTAATCCCATTCCATCTCTGTTGGGTGATACCTATTTCTCTTTGCATATGAGGAATGCAAAGGGTGGTGGTGCCGTTGTGTGTTGTTTGCCTCTGTTGTATAAGTGGTTTATTTCTCACTTACCGCAGACGGTCGCCTTCAAGGAGAACAAAAGATGTCTACGGTGGTCCACGAGACTTATGCCTCTCACTAATGATGATATCTCTTGGTACAATCGTGTGTATGATGGTGTGCAGATTATCGACTCTTGTGGCGAATTCTCCAATCTACCTCTTCTTGGTACATGTGGTGGGATTAACTACAACCCTATTTTGGCACGTCGTCAGCTTGGGTTCCCCCTAAAGGATAAACCCGATAACATTCTGTTAGAAGGTGTGTTCTTTCAGGAGGGTAAAGATCCCCAAGGCTTGAAGGGCAGAATGGTTTGCGCTTGGCGCAAGATTCATAGGAAAGGAAGGAAAGAGTTGGGTCCTAAGAATTGTGTTGCTATGGAGCCTTACACTGCTTGGGTTAGGAAGAGAGCGTCTGAGTATCTCATGCCTTACGAGTATCCAAGACCTACACCTTTGGTTATGGTTGGGCCTTCAACCCTCCCTGACCAAGGAATAGAGGAGTTGAGAGAAGAAGACCGGTCGCGTGCTTGGATCCGTGAACGAGAGGAGTTGCTTCAGCAGATTAAGGAGAAGGATACTTTGATAGAGTTCCTCGAACATCAGGTTATTGATGATCTTGATGATGCATGGACTTCTCTACTTCCTCAGTCTTCCAAGTTTTGGAAGAGGAAGTACGACCGACTCGCCAAGGAGAAGGCAGATATGGAGGCAGCCTACGAGAGGGAGGTGAAGAGACTTCGTGCATCCTATCTTCCTGTGTCCCGAGCTATAGATGATTGTTTCTAGGGATCCATAGGATGATTATTTTCCTTTCCTCTTGTATATGGTTACCAATGCTGTACTTCTTTGGTGTAAAATATTTCCAAAATATTATGTTTCCATATAAAAGTGTTTAATATTTCCAAAATTTGCAAATAGAACCCTAAAGTTCCTTTGAAATAAAAAACAAATCATATGCACAAACATTACATGCTTCATGTGCATAAGCAGGTTTTGTTCCCGGCTTCTTGTCCTGTGGTCTAACTTTGTGTTCTTCATTTATTTTGAAGACAAGCTGACTCACCGGTACTACACCAGAGCCAACATTTCAAGACTGATGGATCATTTGGAATAAGAGAACCACGAACTGAAAGAGGAGGTGGCCAGATTAAGTGCCTTGGTGGAGTCATTCATGGCTTCCCAGAGCCAGTCTTCTCCGACACCATCAACTCCTCCCCAGAGGACCGTCATCTCTGAGATTATCTCCTCGACTGTGCCTGCAGCCAGTGCACACTTTGCTCCAACGGCCATGCCAGCCGGATTCCCATGGGGGATGCCTCCCAATTTCATGCCCGAGGGTCCTGCTCCCACCTTTGCTTCTATGTCGGCATCTAGCCTAGTCCTTGCTGTTCCTCCTCCTGTCGTGCACACTCTGCCCAGAGTAGACGACACCATCTATCATTATGAGCCGTCTGAGGGCCCAAATGTCTATGAGAAGATGGACGCTATGAACGATCAATTTCTTGAGCTTCGCAAGGAATTGAAAATTCTCAGAGGAAAGGATCTTTTCGGCAAGTCTGCTGCCGAACTCTGCTTGGTTCCTAATGTGAAGATCCCTGTAAAATTCAAGGTCCCTGACTTTGAAAAATACAAGGGAAATACTTGCCCCCTCAGCCACCTGGTCATGTATGCCAGGAAAATGTCGACTCAGACCGACAATGACCAACTGCTCATCCACTACTTTCAGGACAGTCTGTCCGGTGCTGCTCTGCGTTGGTACATGGGTTTAGACAGTGTGAACATCCGATCCTTCAACGATCTTGGCGAGGCCTTCGTCAAACAATACAAGTACAATATGGATATGGCTCCCGATAGCGATCAATTGAGGGCCATGTCCCAGAAGGACAAGGAAACATTCAAAGAATACGCCCAGAGGTGGCGAGAGGTAGCAGCACAGATCGTGCCCCCGCTAGAATAGAAAGAGATGACTAAGATCTTCTTGAAGACCTTGAGTTCTTTTTATTATGAGCGGATGATTGCTAGCGCTCCTTCTGACTTCACCGAGATGGTGAATATGGGGATGCGTCTAGAAGAAGGGGTTAGAGAAGGGCGTCTAACGAGAGAGGAAGACTCTTCTGCCAAACGTTATGAGGCGTTTGCGAAAAATAAGGATGGAGAGGCACATGCTGTGACCTCCCATGTGAAACCAAGAAGACCCTCTGTAAGGAGGAAGACCGTGCGTCCCTCCAGTAACCAGCACCAGGTGGCTCATATAGCACCTGTCTTCAGAGATAATCAGCAGTACCAACAACATAACAATAATCAGCAACCACATCCGTAATACCAACAACAACAGCATCGTCCGCAACAGCAGGCCTACCAGCCTCGAAACAGTAATCAAACCAGCACGAGTTACGAGAGGAAAAGGGTCACCTTCGATCCTATTCCGATGACGTATGCAGAGTTATATCCCTCTTTGATAGAGAGGAAGTTGATTACTCCGCGAGACCCATCGGCTATACCTGCTAACCCCCAGTGGTGGTATAAGCCCGAATTACACTGTGTTTACCATTCTGGTGCTCCCGGCCATGACGTGGAGAATTGTTACCCTTTGAAGACCAAGGTTCAGGACCTTGTGAGGTGTGGCATTCTGTGTTTCGAGGACGTAGGTCCTAACGTGAAGAAGAACCCATTGCCCGAGCATGGGAAGTCTGTTAACATGGTCCAGGGCTGCCCTGGCAAGTACAAAGTCAAATACGTCAGTCATATTCGACAATCTCTGGTCGAGATGCATCGTCTGCTATGTGATTATAGTCATTATGAGCATGACCACGATAGATGCCGAGTCTGTTCTGTCAATCAAAGAGGTTATTGCCAGGTGCACAAAGATGTTCAAGAAATGCTGGATGAAGGAGTTATTGAGATCCTTCAAAACAGAAATGTTAACGAAGATGCTTATGAGGTCAACGTAATTTCTCCAGTATTCCGAATCCCCGGACCTGTTATCATCAAGTATGATGGTAGCAAGCAGAAGGTTTCTCCCGCATTAACCATCAAGCCAGCTGGACCGGTACCGTACTCTTCTGAAAAGGCGGTCCCTTATCGCTACAATGCTGTCACGGTAAAAAATGGGAAAGAGGTGTCCTTTCCATCCTCATCTGTTGTCAACATTGCTGATGTTAGTGGTTTGACCCGCAACGGTCGCGTATTTTCAACACCTTCAAAGCCTCAAGTTAATGCTGATACTATTGAACGCCCGATTGGGAATGCTGTGAGCACCCTGAATCCGGCACTTGTTGTTAAGCCCTCCTCCACACCAAGAACTCCTGCTTCTGTTGTTCCGAGCGGCAATATGAAAGAAGACTGCGATGAGATGCTGAAGCTCATCAAAAGGAGCGAGTACAATGTTGTAGACCAGCTTCTACAAACGCCCTCCAAGATATCTGTGTTATGATTGCTTTTAAATTCAGAACCACACCGAGAGGCTCTGCAGAAGGTTTTGGATGTGGCATATGTGGATCACGATGTCACGATAGAACAATTCGATAGCATTGTTGCAAACATTACTGCTTGTAACAACTTGAGTTTTTGTGACTCTGATCTCCCCGAGGAGGGAAGAGACCACAACTTGGCATTGCATATATCTATGGGTTGCAAGGAAGACGCCCTGTCCAATGTGTTGGTGGACACTGGGTCATCATTAAACGTATTGCCAAAAACCACTCTCTCAAAATTGTCATATCAGGGGCCTCCCATGAGGCAGAGTGGAGTAGTTGTGAAGGCTTTCGATGGGTCTCGCAAAACTGTGATTGGCGAGGTTGATCTCCCAATCAAAATCGGACCAAGTGATTTCCAGATTACCTTCCAGGTTATGGATATTCACCCATCGTATAGCTGTCTTTTAGGCAGACCATGGATTCACGAGGCAGGCGCCGTGACATCCACCCTACATCAGAAACTGAAATTTGTAAAGAATAAGAAGATGGTGGTGGTAGGGGGAGAAAGGGCTCTCTTTGTTAGCCATTTGTCGTCCTTCTCATATATAGATGCTGAGGATGAAGTTGGAACTCCTTTCCAAGCTTTATCTATTGCTGAACCTATTGAGAAGAGAACTCCTTCATTTGCTTCCTACAAAGATGCAAAGTTGGCCATTGAGCGTGGTGCAACTGCTGGATTAGGGAAAATGATCGAGCTAGAAGACAACAAGTCCCGGGCTGGCATCGGTTATTCTTCTGGTGTTTCTAATACACAAGGTTTGTTCAAGAGGGGAGGGTTCATCCACACTGGTCAAGACGAGGAGGCTGTTGCCATCTTGGAAGAGGACGAAGAGGATTCTGGCAACTTCGTCATCCCTGGGGGAATCTGCAATAATTGGGTCGCTGTGGATATTCAAACAGTTATCCATAAGTCAAAGTAATGTTCATTGTGTTTAAAAACCCTCCTCCCATGCCAAAAGGAGGAGTGATGGCATTGTTGGCGCATAAATACAGTGATATTTTCATTTAATAGATTCATGTTAAATGTTTGTTTTTCCATTTATTTTCCCTTTTTGCTTTTTTGCATGAAATTGGTGATCACATAAAACCTAAAAATAGAATAAAATCAATCTTTTCATCTGCATAATGATTTGCCTTGTGTGAATTCTAAAGCTTTTCATATCCAAAATCTTTATGCAGGTTGATCAAACCCATTGAACATAATGACCCAACACCATCTCCCAACTTTGAATTCCCTGTATTTGAAGCGGAAGAAGATGATGTTGAAGAGATTCCTGACGAGATTACCCGTCTACTTGAGCATGAAGAGAAGATCATTCAGCCGCATCTTGAGAATCTGGAAACAGTCAACTTGGGGTCTAAAGAATGTGTGCGAGAAGTAAAGATCGTGGCACTCCTGGAAGAGTCTGTTAAGAAGGGGTTGATTGAATTGCTACGAGAATATGTTGATGTCTTTGCCTGGTCATATGAATACATGCCTGGTCTAGATACAAAACATTCTGCAACATTTTCTACCTTTGAAACCTGAGTGCGTGCCTGTGAAGCAGAAGCTCAGAAGAACTCATCCTGATATGGCAGTGAAAATCAAAGAGGAAGTTCAGAAGCAAATTAATGCGGGGTTTCTGGTGACTTCTACATATCATCAGTGGGTGGCCAATATCGTGCCCGTACCTAAGAAAGATGGAAAAGTCTGGATGTGTGTGGACTATAGAGACTTGAATAAAGCTAGTCCAAAAGATGATTTTCCTCTACCACACATTGATATGTTGGTAGACAATACAACTAAATTCAATGTCTTCTCATTTATGGATGGATTTTCCGGATATAATCAGATCAAGATGGCACCCGAGGATATGGAGAAAACAACATTCATCACACCTTGGGGAACATTCTGTTATCGAGTGATGCCCTTCGGTTTGAAGAACGCCGGAGCCACGTATCAATGAGCTATGACCACTTTGTTTCATGATATGATGCACAAGGAGATCGAGGTATATGTTGACGACATGATCGCTAAGTCAAGAACGGAAGTTGAACATGTAGAGCACTTGTTAAAGCTTTTTCAGCGTTTGAGGAAGTACAAGCTTCGTCTGAATCCCAACAAGTGTACATTTGGAGTCCGTTCTGGCAAGTTATTGGGCTTTATTGTTAGTGAAAGAGGTATTGAGGTTTATCCTGCAAAGGTCAAAGCAATACAAGAGATGCCTGCGCCCAAAACTGAGAAGCAAGTCCGAGGTTTTCTTGGCCGCTTGAATTATATTTCCAGATTCATATCCCACATGACTGCCACATGTGCGCCGATATTCAAGCTCCTCCGGAAAGATCAGTCCCATGATTGGACCGAGGATTTCCAGAAAGCTTTTGACAGTATTAAAGAGTATTTGTCTGAGCCTCTGATCCTGTCTCCGTCCGTGGAAGGAAGACCACTGATTATGTATCTGACTGTTCTTGAAGACTCAATGGGTTATGTCCTTGGTCAGCAAGACGAATCCGGAAAGAAAGAATATGCTATTTACTACTTGAGCAAGAAGTTCACCGATTGTGAGTCTCGATATTCAATGCTTGAGAAGACATGTTGTGCTTTGGCTTGGGCTGCTAAGCGCTTACGCTAGTATATGTTAAATCATACGACTTGGTTGATATCCAGAATGGATCCAATCAAGTATATCTTCGAGAAGCCTGCTTTAACAGGGAGGATTGCCCGTTGGCAGATGTTGTTATCTAAGTATGATATTGAGTATCGAGCTCAGAAGGCTATTAAAGGTAGTATTTTGGCTGACCACTTGGAACATCAGCCGATCGAGGATTATCAATCAGTTCAGTATGACTTCCCAGATGAGGAGATTCTGTATTTGAAAATGAAAGATTGCGATGAGCCTACACTCGATGAAGGGCCAGAACCTGGTTCCAGATGGAGTATGGTGTTTGATGGCGCTGTAAATCAATATGGAAATGGTATTGGGGAAGTGATTATAACTCCTCAGGGCACACATATTCCTTTTACAGCAAGGCTAACTTTCAAATGCACGAATAATATGGCTGAGTATGAGGCGTGTATTATGGGATTGGAGGAATGCGTTGATCTTAGGATCAAACATCTTGATGTATATGGTGATTCGGCCCTCGTTGTTAATCAGATTAAGGGTGAATGGGAAACGAATCAGCCTGGCCTTATTCCATATAGGGATTATGCGAGGAGGATTTCAACGTTCTTTACCGAGGTTGACTTCCATCATATTCCCCGAGATGAGAATCGGATGGCAGATGCTCTTGCTACACTTGCTTTAATGATTGCGGTCAGACTTTGGAATGAAGTTCCCAATATCACTATGATGCACTTAGATAGACCAGCTCATGTGTTTGTAGTAGAAGAGGTGAAGGATGATAAGCCATGGTATTATGACATCAAATGTTTCCTTCAGAGCCAGACTTACCCTCCTGGGGCATCTGTGAAAGATAGGAAGAGTCTGAGAAGATTATCAGGAAGTTTCTACCTCAATGGCGATGTGCTTTACAAGAGGAATTTTGACATGGTTCTGCTCAGATGCGTGGATAGACACGAAGCAGACCTGTTGATGACTGAGGTCCATGAGGGTTCATTTGGTACTCATTCCAATGGACATGCCATAGCTAGAAAGATGTTGAGAGCAGGCTACTATTGGCTGACAATGGAGTCTGATTGCTGCAAATATGTGAAGAAATGCCATAAGTGTCAGATTTATGCGGATAAGATTCATATTCCCCCGACGCTTCTGAATGTGATTTCATCACCATGGCCTTTCTCCATGTGGGGAATTGACATGATTGGCATGATAGAACCTAAAGCGTCTAATGGACACAGATTTATCCTCGTAGCAATTGATTACTTCACTAAGTGGGTTGAAGCAGCATCATATGCTAATGTAACCAGGCAGGTGGTCGTGAAGTTTATCAAGAATCAACTCATATGCCGTTATGGTGTGCCAGATAAGATCATTACTGATAATGGATCTAACTTGAATAACAAGATGATGAAAGAGCTGTGTAGTGAGTTCAAGATTTCGCATCATAATTCCTCTCCTTACAGACCCAAGATGAATGGTGTTGTTGAAGCTGCTAATAAGAATATCAAGAAGATTATCCAAAAGATGGTTGTCACGTATAAAGATTGGCATGAGATGCTGCCATTTGCTTTACACGGATATCATACATTTGTCTGCACTTCAACAGGGGCAACCCCTTTCTCTCTTGTTTATGGCATGGAGGTTGTACTCCCAGTAGAGGTGGAGATCCCATCAATGAGAGTCTTGATGGAAGCCAGGTTGACTGATGCTGAATGGGTTCAGAGTCGTTATGACCAACTGAATTTGATAGAAGAGAAGAGATTGACCGCCATGTGCCACGGTCAATTATATCAGCAAAGAATGAAGAAAGCCTTTGATAAGAAGGTTAAGCCTCGTGTGTTCCGAGAAGGTGACCTTGTGCTCAAGAAAGTCTTGTCTTTCGCGCCCGATTCCAGGGGCAAGTGGACTCCAAACTATGAAGGTCCTGTCGTTGTTAAGAGAGCCTTTTCAGGTGGTGCTTTGATACTTACAACTATGGATGGGGAGGATTTCACTCGTCCTATGAATTCAGATGCAGTCAAGAAATACTTCGCCTAAAATAAAAACAGAACAACTCGCTAAGTTGAAAACCCGAAAGGGCGGCTTAGGCAAAAATGAGTGTCTCGGTGGATTGAAAACCCGAAAGGGCGGTCCAGGCAAAAGTTAGAGACATAAAAAATGAATATATGTATCCCGCTAGATTGAGTACCTCATCCTGGGGCAATCTAGGCAAAAATTAGGGATTTGGCAAGTAACTGCATCCTGGCAAGACTTTGTTCTACAACTGTCATCCGTCAAGGATTCTTGCTCATTCGTCATCAACCGAAGCTTCAAATACCTCGGATTCAGAATTGGTGGAGAAATGATCATTATGTTCAATGTAGACCTTTTCCAATATATATCACCAATTTCAAATTTGTAAAGATCTATGGAGTCTTGCCATTGGCAGACTACCATTCCATCAAATAAATTTGAGCCTTTATCCAACTATTTGCACTCTTATTTGTTTCTATTCAACAAATTTTTTGCATGTTTTAATTGAGAAAATATCATTGTTTTGAATAATCGAATTTTTCATAACTTGTTTTTAAACAAAGTGAACATTCACAATGACGAAAGGATACTTAGGAGATCTCTAGTGCTCTCCCAAGGATGGTATGATCCCCAACAGGGTAAGACATTTGTTCATATTCCTGGCATGTTTGTATCCTCTGCCTATCGGAGCCTTCTTGTGGTTTTTTCTACTGGGTGGAGCGTTTGGTAAAGCATTCACCACTTTCCCCTTCAGCAGAGTAGTGACGTTTCCTCCTCAGCAGATGTGATCTCTTTGGTAGTACGGTATTGGGCGGTGACCTTGGAAGCTTCCTGTTTGGTGATTGATCCACAGAATCCCTTTACCTCCTCGGATAGATTCCCCAGTGGAGTTGCTTATGTGGCAGATTTTATCTGTGCAATAACTCCTGTCCCCAGCTGGAATGACTGATGTTCATTCCCTTGCAGAGGTCTTTGCTTCCTGGTTTCTCTTGCCCTCATCAGATTGGATACTCTCTGTTGAACCTGGTTTTCTCTCTTGAGATGTAGTAGCGGTTGTTTGTGTACTTTTTCTTTGGAGTTGTTTGTGTTAGAAATGTCTGTTCGTCAGCATTCATCATACATAAAACATGCATGCGTGCATATAGTTTTCAAACATTCAGATATTCATGATTACATTCTTTGCCATATATCTTTGTTTGTTATCCCTTGCTAATGGGTAATACGCTTCCCAAGCAGATGTCTGTGTCTGATCTCCCCATGTAAGGTCAGCCCCTTAAGCAGAAAGTGTTTATCTTTCCTTCCACATTCCCCACTGAGTTATATCCTCGTGGACGACAGTTGTTTTTGCTTCCTCCTAACACATACATTGGGATGGGATTCCCTGTTGAGTTATATCCTCACTAGGACGAGTCTTGATTCAGTTTGCCTCTTTAGTTTGATCCTAATTTGGCTTCTTGTGATTTGTTCTCTACACTCCCCTGTGGCATAAATGGATATTGCTCAGTAATTAGTAATCATTCATCTTATCCCCGGCGGAGTCTATGGTTTTCTACCCAGTATCAGGTAGATTTAATCCCCTCCTTGACGGTTATCATTATCCAATATTCAGTGTTGATATCCCCTCATTTTCTGGAATAATTGCTCTGATTAAGCAGTTTATCCCCAACAAGTCATCTTTCATATACCGGTTGCCGGTAATGTTTGTTGCTCCCCTTGAATGGTCATCATTATATACCTAGTTTCGGTATCCCGATGCCTTTCTCTCTCAGTCGATCTATCCTTTATTAACCCAGTAACCGGTTATGGATGGTCTTCCATGCGAGTATATTATTTACGTTCTGACGGTAATAGATAATATATCTCATGCACTCTCTGGTTGAAGTCCTCTGCTCTTCCCCAGTTGAGTAAGATTCGTATCCCTTTTATTGGAATTGAATGTCCATCCCATAATCGAGTTTGCTTTTAGCCCTCTTGTGGATGATGAGTGTCTTGGGAATATTCCCCAATTCACGTTTTGGTTGATCACCTATTATATGCCCAGTAACCGGCATCCCTGGTGTTCCTTCCTTCTGCTCCCTATTATGACTTTTGTCCCCTGTGGAGTCAGATTTTCCTGAGTTGAGATATACCTTTTAGGTCTTCCTCAGACGTTTTGGATGATTGATATCTCTCACCCTTATACCGGTCTTAGATATTCATTATCCCGGAGCATGTTTTTCCTCACCCTTATATCGGTGGGATTACATGATCTCTTTTTGAGCTTATTACCCAGTAACCGGTAATACCTCATCTGTTTTTTTCTCAGCTGAGTCCTTAGTGGACATCTCCACCTAAGTCCGGATTTTTATCCAAAGTATCCGTTGTGGATAATTTTGCTGTATTGGCATATTCCCCAATACATGCATCTTCGAGTCAGCTCGAGTCCTTCCATTGATTTATTTCAGGGATTCTCCCTGTGTCCCTCAACAAGTTTCAAGTCGTGACCTGCTCACGCATTTTATCCCTTTATTCCCCGGTAGAGTCTCTGCCCTATGGAGTGGATAACTCATAGGGATTGTCAGATTCCTCCTGATCATTGCCTTTGTGAACACATATCCCCACAGAGTTTTACCATTTGCATGCTTACATCTGCATCATGAGGTCTCTTAGGGACTAAAATTCGTCTCTTTGTTATTATTTAAGCCCATTCTACCTCGTCGAAACGAAGATTTTAACCTTCACTTCTCCGGCTAGCATGACCTTAAATAGGGGCATTTGTAAGACCCCAATTTTGTCCCTAAGATCCCTCATGGCATCATTACATTTGCATTGCCTCAAGGATTATAAGCATCTTGGTTCCCTTGGCCTTTGGGTGGGACCTCTTGTGAGTGGTTTGAGATCACCAAGCATGCTTGAATTATATATATTATTGCTTTTCTTATTTTTGTTTACTAACCAAAAGCACAAAAATATGTCACTAACATCTTTTGTTTGTAGCTTGAGCAATCACAAGGTCAAGAACTCCAAGGAGATCCTTTGTGTAGAGATATGGCCAGGTGAAGATGATAGCAAGCATGGTAATGGTTCCCAAATCTCTCCTCCATCAAATATTCCTTCCTAGCATCTCAATTCATCATTTTGATCAAAGTAAATCAAAGGTTTTGAGGCTTGTTTCCCAAGGAAACCCTAGTTCATCTGATCATCCACAATGCCTTGCTCTTGAAGCAACCTCAGCCCATGATCAAATACAATCAAGGGAAGTTCTTTAATTCATCATTTAATGCATATTTTAACTTATTTGAGTGTCCTCAATCATCAATTCATCAAGATATGACTTGTGGACTTGAGAAGTTGATCAGTCAATTCATTTGATTATTTTGAAATACACTGAGACCTAACCTTTTATGTGTTGGTCAAATGGAGATGATCCCAAAAGCAATAATGATCTTAAGGACAATATGAACAACTTTCATGTTCATCAAAAATTTATTTGAAGCTTGGAATGTCATCTCCCATTCCAAGACATTATAGGTCATTTTGACTGAAACCCTAATTTTGGGTCAGCTTCCAAAGGACATAACTCATTCATTTTTTATGATTTTGAGGTGGGATCAAATGCCTTGGAAAGTTTAAGATGTCTACTTAAAATGTTATGTTGAACAAAATTTCAAAATCTCAAAGGAAATACATGTGATAATGCAAGACATTATAGGTCATTTTGGACCAAATGCATTGAAAGGCAAAAAAGTCCAACTTCAAGTGCCTATAACTCTTTCATAAAATATCCAAATGATTCAAAATTTAAGTCCATTTTGATTTTCTTGGAAAGATCTACAACATTTATGTTGGAGGTTTTTTCATTTGAGGCTTGCATCATCAAAACAGAAGGGCTTGAACATTGGCCAAATTTAGAAACCTTGCCTTTGCATGTTTTGCACCTTGCACTTTAAACTCCAATTTCACCAATTTCCACACTTCAAATGGATTTTTGCCCAACATAACAATTGTTCCTCACATCAAAACCTTTCCAACCATTACTCACATGCTCATGTTTGGATTTGGCAAATGACATTTTCGAAGAGGGGAAGTTTTTGGTTCAATTATGCATAACATGTCAAAACTCCATGCACAAGCCAATTCACTCCAAGCTGCGCATCCAAATCATCTCCCATTCATTTCAGATTGCATTTGACATTGAATTTGGGCCTTTTGCATGATCGTGCAAGCCCATGCAATGGATATCCAATTCCATGCACACAGATTGAATCACACTCTCCTTGCCATTCCATCTATAAATAAGGACCTCATTCCATTCAAATTTCATCCTGGAATCAACCTGAAATGCTGCAGAACTGAAAACCTAACCTCTCACCAAAGAAGCTATTTCACTTTTCTTCAAATTTTTCAGATCTAAAATTCAACTACATCTGGTTGAATCTTTGGATCCAAAGCTTCTAGACCTTCATCCTTTACTCCATTGATCTTCTATTTTGCCAAAGGAAGCAAGGAAGCAAGCTCAAATTTCCAGAATCCAAGGTTGATCATCAACTGGTTTTCTCTTCGAAACTCATTACTCTTTGATCTATTTTCCTGGCCATTGTGTTTTCTGAAGTCCTCACTTGAGAGGCAAGCTAGTGGTAGATTCAATTTTGTGTTTTATTGAATTGCATTTTTCATACCTAAATCTTCCACCTCGGATTTCTTACTCTATAGGAATCTTGAGTGTGATTCAAGGTTATAGGGGTGATGTACATCACCCCAGCTTTATTTTGATATAAGGATCGTGCAAAATGATGAAGGTTCGAAAACCTGCAAATGTCACCGGATTCTGGCTTCTCACCGGAGAAGAAGGTGGCTCCGGTGGCCGTCCATTTGCCAGAACAAGTCACAGTCGTTGGATCATGTGTCCAGATCTAATCAGGTCCATTGGATTTCATGACTTTATTTAATTCATTATACTTCTCATTGACTGAGGTTCATGGTGCGCGCGCTTGCCAATGCCATTGGATCTTCCACGTCATTTAATGAGAAACAATCCAACGCTCCCTGATTTTTGTTATTTTTTATTTCCTGATTTTATTTCTTTTATTTCCATTATTTTCAAAAATTCATATCTTCTTCATTTTAAATCCAAAAAATATGGGACCAATTGCATCCTTCCCCAAATAAATTCTAGTTTCTGATTTTGATTTTTAATATTTTTTATTTTGTCATTTGATATTTTTTGTGAATTTTCTCTTTTCTGGTTATTTTAAATTTATTTTAAATAGTTTTTGATATTCAAAAAATACAAAAATATTTTCTCAACCTATTTGAATGATGATGGATCTATGAAAAATATTTTCATCAATTTTTTAATTGATTTGAGATTTATTTGAGATTTTAGTTCAATTAGGTTATTTTTATTCATTTTTAATTGATTAAAAATAGTTTTTGACTTTTAAAAATGCTGAAATTTTTTGTCAAACTTTGTTTGACCTTGTTGAACTTAGGATAAATCATTGGACCTTTAAAGGTTGATTTGAAGTGATTTTGAAGTTTGACCTTTCTTTTATTTTTAATTCAAGTTTATTTTAATATTGAAAATGCCAAAAATATTTTGCTTGTTGTTTGATCTCCAATCTTCATCCCATTTCTGATTTCTTATTGTTTGACTTTAACTTTGACTTTCAATGTCATTTGGTTAATACACATGGATTGGTACATTCTCATTTCATCTTATGCACTTTATTCTTTCCATTTCCTTTTCCATTATTCATCTCTTTCTTCTTCTTCTTCTTCCTTCTCTTTGATCCATGAGTTAAAGGTTGATAAGTTAGCATTGATTAGGGAGACTTAACCTTCCTTGATTCAAATCTAATTCATCTTGATCAATTGATCAAGTGAATGGTTTTGCATTAAGGATAGGTTGTTTCCTAAATCATGCAAAAGGCTTAAACCAATACAAGATCAATTCTCTTTTTCTTTTTGGCATGGCAAGTTGTTGGAACTTGGTTCACTAATCAAGACTTCTAACTTGTGTTGTTGCCTACATTATTATTGACCGGCCTCAGATAGTTGTGACTTCTACATAAGTCCAATTACGATTGCTTAACATAGCGCTAAATTTGCCTTATGGCACACTAACTACTAACACTAACCATTAACCATTAACATTTACTTTTTGCTCTTTACTTTTATGCAATTTACTATTCTTGCACATATTATCCATTTGCTTTTCCCTTTTGCTCACTTGAGCACATGTTTATGTTAATGCCATTTGCCTTTTGCTCACTTGAGCACATAATTGTGTATATATTATTGTGCTTGTGTTTTGATTGTTGAGAACCAAATGCAAAGAAATGGACAAATGGACTTAGTTTCTAGGACATTCCCTATGCAAAATTGGAGTAAAAGGACCTTAATGATGAAGATGGATTAAAAGGACCAAATCTCTAAACTCACTCTTGTCCATTCTTGGTTTACTTCATGGAACTTTTGATGTGTGTGCTTTTGTGCTAGGGAATTCTATTAGAGCTCAAATTGAAGGACCATTGCCATATTCATCCAAAGTGAAAGACACAAGATACATTGAGGATCTCTTAAGAGGCTTGTTTGATTGTTGCTTGAGCTTATTATTATTATGCTTGCTTATTCCAAAGGATGAGAGCTACTTGGATCATCAATATGATCTCAAGAAAGGAACTCCATTGTGGTTTTGTTTCTTTATCCCTCACCTTCTTGCTTTACTTAGGACTTTAGCCCTTCTTCTTCTTCCCTCCACTCTAACTCAGGCCAAAACTTTTGTGCAAACATTTAACTCTTGTTTTCAACATTAGAAACCTAAGCCTTATGCTTTTGATTTCCAAACTTTCTTTTCATAATACTTATTTTGAATTGAATCTTTAAGTTCACTTTGACCACTTTGTATATGCTTCTAATTGGTGAATATAACCCATTCAAAAGTCTTTTTGTGGTTCCAATGGCCACTTCCTTAATCAAAACTTTTTTTATAACCTTTAGTTATTATGTTTAAGTTATCTTTGTGGTAGATGTAATACTCGCCTATATCCTTAGTGATGGACAATGAGTCTTACATGCTTATTATAGGGTTAACCCCTCACTAGCATGTTGAAGCTATCCTCACATGGTGGATTTGTGGTTTTAGGTTGAGTTTTCTCCCTTTGATAACAAAAGACCTTAAGGCTTTTGGACCAATCAACTCACCAACTCATTTTGAGATTTTTACCCCGAACTACGATGTTTTGATCCTAATCTTTTTAAGATGGTACGTAGGCAATGAGTTTATCCATCCAAACACGAAAATGTAAATAACTTGTATATTCTCTTCTCATCTCTTCAATCATGTTTGCACAAATAAACTTTCACAAAACAACAACCTTGCAACAAGTATGAAAAGGGCTCCATAGGAGTACCTAGGATGTTTTAGGTGCCTAACACCTTCCCATTGCATAACCAACCCCCTTACCCAGATCTCTGACTCTCTTTTACTAGTTTTTGATTCGATAAAACTCTTCGGTTTTTGTTCGCTTTCTAACCATTCCTTTGGATAAATAGAAGTGCGGTGGCGACTCGACTTGTATGATTTACCTTGGATTTAGTCAATATCTATAATGGTAACGAATACCCCGCTACAGTGAGTTTTCTCAATCATTTATTCATCAAGATTGGAAGTTTGTACTTGAGAAGTTGACCAGTCAATTCATCTGACCAAATTGAAATCCACTGAGACCTAACTTTTGATGTATTTGTCAAATGAAGATGACTCCAAGATAAAAAATGTTCTTAATAACCATATGAACAACTTTCATGTTAATTAAAATTTCATTTGAAACTTGGAAGGTCATCATTCATTTCAAAACATTATAGGTCATTTTGACTAAAACCCTAATTTTGGGTCAACTTCCCAAAGACATGACTCCTTCATTTTTTATGATTTTGAAATGAGACCAAGTTAATTAGAAACTTGAAGATGTTTAATTAAATTGTTATGTTGGACAAAATTTCATAATCCTAAAAGAAGTACATGTGATAATACAAAACATTATAGGTCACTTTGGACCAAAGCCATTGAAATGTGAAAAGTCCAACTTCAAGTGCCCATAACTTTCTCATAAAAAATCCAAATAAGGAAATATTTAAGTCCAAATTGATTTTATTTAAAATATCTACAACTTCTATGTTGAAGGTTTTGTCATTTAAGGCTTGCATCATTGAAACAGAAGGGCTTGAAGTTGGTCATTTTTGGCAAAATTTCCAAATGTATGTTTTGTACCTTGAACTTCATGGCCAGTTTTCATAATTTTCCAAACTCCAAATGGATTTTTGTTCAACATAACTTTTGTTCCTCATGTCAATACCTTTCCAACCATTACTCACATGCTTATGTTTGAATTTTCCAATTGGTACTTTCGAAGAGGTGAAGTTTTATGATCAATTATGCATTTCATGTTCAATTTTCATGCACAAGCCATTACCTTGCAATTTGCACGTCCAATTCACTTTAGTTGATGTTCAGAACTCATTTCCAATTGATTTTAGGCCTCAAATGCGCCTGTACAGGCCCATGCATGGAGGATCCAACTTCACATGCACACGAGTTTGATCACACCTTGCATCAGCTCCATCTATAAATAGAATGCCTTGCCTCACTTGAATCTCAACCTGAAGGTGCCTGAACCTCTGTTGAATTTCTTCCCTAACCTTTCACCAAAGGAATTTGCATTTTCACTTTTCATTTTCAAGTGTGATTTTCAATAATATCAGTTGATTATCATCACTAATTCCTAAGCCTAGCTCTCATACCAAGCATCCAGATCAAGCTGCAAGCAAAGGATTGGTTGAATTGTGCTCTTGAAAGCTACTCTACAAAGGTTTATACTCTAACTGTTTTGCTTCGAATCTCCTTATATATTATGCATTGCTTGTGTAGGTTTGCATTTCTGAAGTCCTCATGTGAGAGGCAAGCCAATGGTGGCTTTAATTTTGTGAATTGTTGAAGTTCAGATTGAACACCTTGTTTTTCAACCTCAGATTTCTTCTTCCATAAGAATCTTGAGCAAAAAACTAAGGTCACAGGGGTGATGTACATCACCCCAGCTTTCATTTGGTATATGGATCGCGTGTTTTAGTTGAGGTTGCAAAACCTGCAACTGGTGGCCGGATTTGGCCTTCTCACCGGAGAAGACGGTGGTTTCCAGCACCGTCCCCACGCGTCCAAGCCATGGCCGTTGGATGATGAGTCTCAGATCTAATCCTGGCCTTGGAATGTTATGACTTCATTTAATGTTGCGTGTTACGCGTTTGACTAATGTGTACAAAGAGCGCGCGCTTCCTGGCCATGTGATCATCCACGTCAATTAATGAGGTTGGATCTGACGCCTGTGGATTTTTCTAATTTCTGAATTTCCATTTTATTTTCTTTTATTTCAATTATTTTCAAAAATTCATAACTTCTTTATTTGGAATCACAAAAATATGGGACCAATTGCAAAAAAAATCTCTTAAATTCTAGTTTCACAAAATGATTTTTAATTATTTTTGTGATTCCATTTAATATTTTTTGTGAATTATTTCATTTCTGATTGTTTTTAATTCATTTAAAATACCTTTTGATATTCAAAAATGCCAAAAATATTTTCTTAACATCTTTGGATGATGATGAATCTATGAAAAATATTCTCATCAATTTCTTAATTGATTTGAGATTTTAGTCCAATTATGTTATTTTTCTTCATTTTTAATTGTTTAAAATTAGTTTCTGTTTTCAAAAAATATTGAGAAATTTTGTCAAACCTTGTTTGACCATGTTAGACTTATGATGAGCCAATTGGACTTATTCAAGTTGATTTGAATTGGATTTGAAGTGTGACCTTTATTTGTTCATTTTATTTTATGCATTATTTTAATTCCAAAAAATACCAAAAATATGTTTGACCTTTCTTGACTTCCAATCTTCATTTCACTTCTGTTTACCATTGATTGATGTTGATTCCATTCATGTTTGATCAATGTGTGTTGGTTATGTCTTTTGAATTTCAACTTTGTACATTCCATTTCCATCTTCATCTTCTTCTTTTTCTTTTGACCAATGAGTTAATGATTTGTGGTTAGTCTTGACATATGAGAGGCTTAACCTTCTTTGATCCAAATCAAATTCATCTTGATAAAAGATCAAGTGAATTTCTTTGTGTCCAAGATAGGTTGCTTCTTGGTCAAGCAAAACACCTAAAATCCATACAAGGTCATTCTTCTTTTCTTTTGGCATGGCAAGTTGTAGGAGCTTGGCTTACTAGTCATGGTCTCTAACTTGTGTTTATTTGCCTATAGTTTTATTGACCGGCCTCAGATAGGTGTGACTACTACATTAGTCCACTTACGATTGCTTAACGTAGCGCTAAATTGCCTTATGGCACACTAACTCATAATTACTAACTTTTAATTCAAGCATTTAATTCTTGCAATTTACTTTAATGCAATTTAATTTCTTGCTCATTTATTCATATTGTCTTTGCCCTTTGCTCACTTGAGCTCATGTTTATATTTATGCCATTTGCCTTTTGCTCACTTGAGCACATTATTGTGTATATACTATTGCCTTGTGATTGTTTTGTTTGTGTGAACCCAATGCAAAAAGGAGAAAGGACTTAGAATTAGGACCTTACCTATGCTTAATGGAGTTTCAAGAGCAACTAGGCCTCATGCCTTTAGAATGCTAAATATGTTGAAGAGCAACTAGGCCTCATGCCTTTAGAATGCTTAATCTTGAAGTTGAATTGAAAGGACCCTTATTCTAAACTCACTCTTGTCCATTCTTTCTATTGCATTGTGGAACTTTTTGGTTTGTTTGTTCTTGTGTGATAGGGATTCTAAACTTGAGCTAATTAAAAGGACCATTGTCATGAACATCCAAGATAAGAGAGACAAGTTCTAAATGGGAGGATCCTAGGAGCTTGATTGAGTATTTGCTTGATTGCTTGAGTTAATTGCTTATTGTTTGCTAAGTCCAAAGGAAAGGAGCAACTTGGATCATCTTTATGATCTCAAGAAAGGAACTCCAAGGGTTTTATTTCTCTTTTCTCATCTTTGCATGTTTAGGATCCATCCCTTCTCTTTTTCTCTCCACTCTAACCCAAGCCAAACTTATTTTGTGCAAACATTGACATTGTTTTCAAAACTAGAAACCTAGGCATTGTGCCTTTGATATTTCAAACTCTTTTCACAACACTTATTTTGAATTGAACCTTAAGTCAACTGTGACTTCCTTTTGTGAATACTTCTAATTTGGTAAATCCAACTCACTTCAAATTTTTGTGTGGTTCCAATGGCCACCTTTGCTAAAACTTTTCATAAACATTAGCCATATGTTTGAGTTATCATAGTGGTTGATGTAAACCTCACCTTATCCTTAGAGATTGGACTATAAGTCTCCCATACTTATTATAGGGTGGATCCCTCACTAGTATGTTGAAGCTCTCCTCACATGGTGGATTGTTGGTTTAGGTTGAGTTTTCTCCCTTTGATAACAAAAGACCTTAAGGCTTTTGTCAAATCAATTCACCAACTTATTTTGAGATTTTTACCCCGAACTACGAGGTTTTGATCCTACCTTTGTGACGGTACGTAGGCAATTGGTTTATCCATTCAAATAACAAAATTGTAAATAATTTGTATATTCTTTTCTCATCTCCCCAATCATGTTTGCACAAATATTTTTTTATAAATACCAACCTACCATACAACATTTGCAAAAAGAGCTCCCTTAGAGTACTAAGGATGTTTTGGGTGCTTAAAACCTTCCCATTGCATAACCAACCCCCTTACCCAGATCTCTGACATTTTTATTAGTTTTTAATTTGATAAAACTTCTCGGTTTTTGTTCGCTTTCTAACCTTTCCTTTGGATAAATAGAAGTGTGGTGGCGACTCGAATTGTATGATTTACTTTTGATTTAGTCAATAAATCTAAAGGTAACAAATACGCCGCTACAACTGCCCTTTGACAAGGCGCTCTCTTACTGGATGGATTGTTTTTCTTGGGAACTCGCCTATCTCTTGGAAAACTAAAAAGAAACAGGTTGTCTCACGTTTGTCTGCTGAGGCAGAATATCGTTCCATGGCTACTAGAACATGTGAGCTCAAATGGTTGAAAGCACTTTTACTCTCCTTTGGCATTTCCCAATCTCGCCCCATGAAGATATATTGTGATAGTCAGTCGGTATTGCATATAGCTGCCAATCCAATTTTCCATGAGCGCACAAAACACATCGAAGTTGACTGTCATTTTTTACACGATGAACTCCTCAAAGGCAACATTTCAACTCACCATGTGTCCACAAATATTCAACTCGCTGATATATTTACTAAAGCATTGGGAAAACAACAATTTGATTACTTTCTAAACAAGTTGGGCATCCACAATTTGCATGCTCCAACTTGAGGGGGGATCTTAGGCTACTAATATCTTGCCAAAATAATATCATGAAGATGCTGTCATAACAGCACATTATGTGAAGATAATGTCATAACAGCACATTATGACATTAGTTGTACATATCTTCATTTTACTATTCATAGCATCAGTTTATATGGAAATGATTTAATATTATGCAACTATATTTAGAATGATTAGATATTGTATTCAACCTTGTACTTGTATATATATCAGATCAAGAATCAATGAAAACTATGACATTTCATAACAAACTAATATTTGTTATAGGTCCTTAGACACTGGTTCTACATAACATATTTCTTTCAATATTTCAGATTTTATTGATAACCAACCCATAGTTCCTATATATGCTAGCTTTCCTAATGGTCCTTAACTTTCTGCGTCAATTTCTGGTATTGTTGTTGTTACATCTTCCTTAACCCTGCATAATGTTCTTTATAATCCTAGTTTTCATGTCAACCTGATTTCTATTGCAAAACTAGTTCATAGCAATGATTGTTATGTGCAATTCAATGTTAATTCTTGTCACATTATTCAAAATCATTCCAAGAAAATGATTGGTATAACTAACTTACAAAAAGGTATGTTCTTGATTCTGCATGACAACAATTTACTTGTAATTCTGATGCAAATAATTCTTGTAACATCTAGCACTTAAGATTAGGTCACCTTTCTGATATAGATTTACGGGTTGTTTCAAAAACTTTTCCTTTTATTTCATGTAAAAACAATGTTGTTCCTTATAATTCTTGTCAATTTGCAAAACAAAGAAATACATCTTTTACCAATAGCACTACATATTCTTCTGCCCGTTTTAACATTTTACATTCTGATTTGTGGGGTCCTTTCTCCACTATTTCGACATGAGGACACAAATACTTTCTAACTTTGGTAGATGACTATACTAGATACACTTAGGTCATTTTTATCAAAACTAAAGACCAAACCAGAAGTAATTTTCCTTCAGTTTGTTACCTATTTTAAAAACCAGTTTCATAAATCTCTCAAATGTTTGAGATCTGATAATGGTACACAATTTATTTCCTTGATTGATTTCTTACTATTAAAAGGCATTATTCATCAAAAATCTTGTGTTGAGACACCCCAACAAAATTGGGTGATAGAGAGAAAACATCAACATATTCTTAATTTATTTCCTTGATTGATTTCTTACTATTAAAAGGCATTATTCATCAAAAATCTTGTGTTGAGACACCCCAACAAAATTGGGTGATAGAGAGAAAACATCAACATATTCTTAATGTTGATATATCCTTATACTTTCATTCCAACATTCCTTTGAATATATGAAATTTTTGTGTTCAACATGTTATTCATATAATTAATAGATTTCCCAACCCTTTGTTGAAATCAAAATGTCCATATGAGGTCTGATTTCATAAACCTCCATCTTTAATTCATTTGAAGGTTTTTGGTTGTCTTTGTTATGCTTAAACTTTACAAACTCATAGAACAAAGTTTGATCCTAAGGCTATGAAATCCATATTCATTGGTTACAAGGAGGGTACTAAAGTATATACTTTATATGACTTAGATATTATAACATTTTTGTATCTAGGAATGGTGTATTATATGAAACCATGTTACCATTCAAAAACCAGTCCTCGTCTTATACTCCTAACCCAACACATATCCATACACTTGATGACATCAATTTGATCCTCAAAATACCAGTACCCCACTTTATGATACATTTACATTAGTTGATGGCAGAGTTACTGCATCAATTGATGATAGAGTTTCTTTTCTGTTTTTCTATCTTTGGGTTATTCTCAATCTCAGGCAAATCACTCCTTGTATGTGAAGTCCAATAATGCTTGTTTCTATGCTTTGCTAGTATATGATGATGACATTGTCTTAGCTGGGAATTATTTTCAGGAAATACAATTTGTCAAACATCTCCTAGATCAGAAGTTAAAGATCAAAGATCTTGGTCAACTGAGATATTGTTTGGGTTTTGAGATTGCAAGATCTACTAAGGGAATTTTCTTGAATCAGAGGAAGTACATACTTGAACTTTTAATGTTTTCTTTCGGTTTTCTATTTCAATCTTCAACCTTCCATGAGGTCTTCCATTGTTGACACATTTTCAAACTTCTTCCTGTTAAAACACAAGTTCAAATTGCAGATTTTTTTACCAAAGCCTTGCCACCTAAGAGTTTTAATTCTTTCATATCCAAGCTTAACATGTTTGACATATATCATGCTAAGTTTGAGGGAGGGTGTTGAAACTCTTAATATGTGATAACTTAGATGACAAGTTATTAAAGTTACACCATTGTTGAGCTGTTTGTTATAGTTAGTTAGCTTACCTACCACCTATATATACACAAAATGTAACTAACATGAATTTGATTCAATGAGAAATAAACACATTCATTCTCATCTTCTCCATTGAATTCTCATCTTCTCTTAGTTATCATGGTTATTGAAAACTTCATGATTAAGTTATTGTTTTATTTTATACTATTGGCTTGTATGATTAATATAATTGATGAACATGTCTTTAGACAATTGGCAAATAAAGAGTGATTTGGAAAATATTGACAAATTTTACTCCGGGGGGAAATATTTGTCGCAATTTTGATGATAGATTTATAGCATAAAAAATGGGAAAATAAAAGTAATATCTACGTGGATATAATGTAAATTAATGACATGCATGGATGATATTCAAGGAAAAGTATTGATGTTTGAATCTGGTGATGATGGAGGTGGTTCATTCTTGACCAAAGCACTATCATCATCTCCTGAAATATCCAACACCTCAGGTTTACATTTACTTGTTCCATCATCACTCTGAATATCTTTAAGCCTTTCCATCACTTCTACCATAGAAGGCCTAACATCTTTAGAACTCTGCAAACACTGAAATGCTAACTCCGCGACCGCATTGATCATTTTCCTTATCTTGAAATCTGACTCAAAACCAAGTGTAGGGTCAACAAGCTCATGCAATGTTCCATTTTGAATCTTCTTGATAGCCATGTTAGACAAATTGATTTCTTGCTTGTTCCGAAATATATCAACAGCAGGCATTGATGATATCAACTCAATCAGCACAACTCCAAAGCTAAATACATCGCTTTTATCGGTAAGCTGATAGTACAAATGATACTCCGGATCGACGTAACCAGGAGTCCCTTGTGGAGCGGTTGAAATGTGCGTGACATGGTTTGGGAAAAGACGCGAAAGTCCAAAATCGGCTACTTTGACACTGAAATGATTGTCCAGTAGAATGTTGTTGGTTTTCACATCTCTATGGATGATGTCAGTTGCATGAAGATACACCAATGCACTAGCAGTTTCTATTGCAATGTTCATTCTGATAGGCCAAGGTAACATGCCAGGTTTTGCTTTTGAACCATGAAGATGATCAGCAACAGTTCCATTAGGGACATATTCATATACAAGCAGAAGTTCGCGGCTGTGGCGTGAAGTGCACCCGTATAATAACACAAGATTTTGATGGTGTAAACGAGTTAAGATCTCAACTTCATTCACAAATTGCTCAACTCTTCTGTAGTTATTCTCATACATGCGTTTCACCGCAATCAAACGCCCGTCCCGGAGTTTTCCTAGCAAAAGAAAAATCATAAGGCCGAAGCCTTGGTCGGTGATCGATCATTCAAATTAGTATGCAAATTCTAATCGGATTGACTTATTTGAACTTACCAAAATAGACTGTGCCAAAGCCTCCATCTCCTAGTGCTCTGGTAGAATCAAAGTTGTTTGTGGCCTTTTCAAGTTCACTATAGGTGAAGAAGTGGACTCCAAGATATCTACCTCCATTTTCAGCGACTTTTGAACCAGAACCAGAATCACAGTAAGATAGTGCAGTAGAGGATACTGCATGAACATTCTTTTTCTTCTTTCTGCAATAATAGTAGAGGTAGAAAGCAATGCCTACAGAAACTGCACTGACCACAGCAGCAGCAGAAACTCCTAAGAAGAATCATTAGAGTTTGTTTTCAATTAGTATAACAAAAATATGTCATCTATGAACCACAGGACACAGACACCCGGAACCAAATGTATAAAACACATGACACTGAAACCGCTACATATATGACACGTATTGTATGCGCATGATGTGAGTGTCAGACACCGATTCAACGAGTGTGCGAGAAAAGAAAAAAAACTATATTCTTGAGACACTAGTTTGACTTTTCCGACATTTGTCTGATTTTTCCGACATATATCATACGGGTGTCATATAAGTGTTTATTTATACTATGAAAATGAAAAGAGATTATCATGGATTGATTTAGTATATTACCTACAGCAACCTTTCTTTTCCAATTCCATCTATTCTCTGTAACAGTTCACACAAAGCAAAGATTAGCTACAAAATGTTGCAGAAAGTTCAAGCCAAATCAAAGAAGATATTCTAGTCCAAATTGTTAACAAACAAATTAAGAAATCTCTCATTGACCAAGACTAAAATGAATATAAGATTGAAGTCATCATTTTGATAAAGTCAATGATAATGGTTTATGAGCAAAGAAAAATAGTCATAGTCAAAAAATACACAATCATGACACAAGATTCTAAAGGAAGAGGATTGCATTTACATTGAAGCCTCAACCAAAACAACTAAAACTCTACAAATCATAGAAATGCAAATCAATTGTTATAAGTTTAATCAAACAAACATACCGCGGCGATAAGAACAATCTAAACCTTCAGTTCCATCAGGACAATAACATGAAAACTGAGACATATCATTCCCTCCACAAGTTCCATTACTTAAAACACATTTTAAGCATTTTTGAGTATCTGCAACATATTCCACATCAAATCCTCTGCTCAAAGCCTTGTTCAGCCCTTCAATTCCACCACCAAGTTCCACTTCCTTTGTCACCTGAACATCAACACGAACTCCTTCGCATTTAACACCCTCTGCTGTTTCAGAATCCGTATAAAAAGCGCGCTTGCTCGAATCCTCCTTGCACGAAAACGAGTTCATGTTCGCGCCATTCGGAATCTTGATGTCATTAGCACAGTTATATAAAATAGTGATGTTCCTCACATTAGACATATAATGAAAGTGACTTGAATCTAAAGAAGTGTTGGTTAAAGCAGAAGAACAATTATCATAAACAAGTCCTTTTCGAAACATTGTCATGGTGTAAACAAATTGATTAATGTATAAGACTTGGAAATTTTGTGAAGCAATTTGAATGGAAGTGTTTCGATGATGAGTGTCGCATTTGAGATGGAATTGATCACTGTTGATGCCACAGTAACTTGGTCTATTTTGTCCCCAAAATGGATAATATATGTTGGATACTTCACCACATGTGTATGGTTTGAGACAATCTACATGTTTGTTATGTTGTTGTTGGCAAATTGTTGTTGGAAAAATTGTCAAGAACAAGAACAAGGAGGTGAAGGTGGTCATGTGAATGTGATCATCATTCATAGGAGAAATCATAGAAGAAAAATGAGAAATGATTTTTATTTTCATGACTAAGGTGTTTTTCTCTTATATATGTTTGTTTTTGTTGTTTGACATTTGATTTTTCAAAGTTGGCTTATTTTTATATGCTGAAGTGTTTCTGTCATGTGTGTGGATACATAGATTAAGTACTTCAAAAGTTGGATTTGAATTTTACTCTCAATCTTTATTTAATACAAATTCAAATGGACCGCATGTGTTGGATTGAACTTGATAGATATAGTATTCAAATTTACGAGAGTCTAATAATAATCTGTAGTCGCTATTTACAAAAATTAAAATATAGGAATAATGATGAAAATAAATTTGAAAGAAATGATACTGAAGTTGAACTTCTTTTTTATATTAATTAGGTCTCATTTTTTTTAAGATTGAGCTGTAATATAGAGGTAGGGTTTCTTCAACCCATATTCTCTTGGGGGTGTTAATAGCATGCTTAGCCAAATTGTGGGTAATATCATTATTTTGTCTCTTTGTATATATAAATTTAATTTTTTTTTTCATAATTAATCACCAATCTCTTAACTTAATTTAATATTTAACTTTAGTCTCTTAATTAAAAAATATTACAAATTAGTCTCTTAACTTCAGTTACGTTATCCTATTTGATCTCTTCCGTCAATTTTTGACAAAAAAAATGTTAAGTTATGGTAACGTGGCGTGACAACAAGACAATTGGTACAAATCTGAGTCAATATATGTAGTTAAAAACAGATTCACTGTTTAAACTGTCAGGGTTTTGTTTTCGGAGGTTAAAATAAAATCTTCATAGTTTAAACAATGTATTAGTTTGAACAACGTATTTAAGGAACTAACTTGTAATGTTTTTTAATTAAGGGACTAAAGTGGAACATTAAATTAGTTAAAGGACTAAAACATGTATTAAGCCTAATTTCTTTAAAGTGGGTCATTTTCTCTCTGATATTATCGCAAACCCTACTTCAAAGTATACAGACTTCTCTCTTTCTCATGAGATGCTCTGCTAGGGCTTTATTATTAGTTTCAAACTCCGCCATTAGAAGCAATAATATGTTGCCATAGTCATAGTTCTCTTCATGATTATGGCTTTCTCAACCTTTGGATCATTTTTCCCTTTCAACGTTTTTGTACTAGCAAGATTTTGCTTTTGCTTTCTCTGAAGATTGTGCATAATCCCCAAGTTCCTTCTTTTCCTAAGCAAGCATCAATATTATATTTTTTCCAACCTTTACTAGGAGGGATCCAGTTAGACTCGTCTTCCTTTTTAGGCATATCGTTATTATTGCTTTTTATTTCAACTTTACTTTGATTTTGGGTGATTTCGTCTTCTCTGAGCTTACACTTATTTTTTCCTTTGTTTGAGGTCTCATGAATGTTTATGGATTTACTTTAATATCTATTTTCCACGTTGCACTCCTACATGTCGCTCATATGGTGTTGCTTTTGAGTTATGTCACTGCTATTTTTTGTTTCCAGGTTGGTACCCAAGTTCAAACTCATGTAATTGTTAGCTATATTATTTTTCTTTTTTATTGAATCTGGAATCTTGAGACTCTTGATAAATTTTCTTATTCAGGTTCACCTTGTTTCTACGAGGAATGATTTGGATATTTTCACTATTGTTGTTGCTTTAAATTCAAAAGTTCTCATCCTTGTTAGTGTTTTGATTGTCAATATTGTTGTTTCTACTTATGGATAGAGAATCAGGGTTTTCTCGTATTCTTTGGCTATGAGTGGTGTCAAGATGACGATGTTCCTCCAAAAGGTAATATGTTTGTTCTACTCCTTTTATGTTGTCCTTTGCCCCTCATAGAGCATAAATGATCCTTTAGTGAAGGTCCAGGGACATATTTCCTCTTAGGGAGACAAGGATCCTTGAGTGGAGGTATAGTGAGATATTGCCTCTTAAGGCGGCAAGGATCCTTTAGTGAAGGTCCAACAAGATATTTTCTATTTGGGTGGCAAGGATCCTTTAGTAAAGGCCCAATGAGATATTGCCTCTTAGGGTGACAAGGTTCATTCAGTGAAGGTCCAACAAGACATTGCCTCTTAGGGCGGCAAGGATCCCATAGTGAAGGTTCAACGAGATATTGCCTCTTAGGATAATAAGGATTCTTTAGTGAAGTTCAAGTGAGATACTTCCTCTTAAGTCGGCAATGATCTTTCAGTAAAGCCCCATCGAGATATTTCATCTTAGGGCGACAAGCTTCCTTCAGTGAAATTCCAACGAGATATTTCCTCTTAGGGCGGAAAGGATCCTCCACTGAAAGTTTAACTAGATATTGCTTCTTAGGACGGAAAGGATCCTTTAGTGAAGTTGCAACGAGATATTGCTTTTTAGGGCTACAAGGATCCTTCAATGAAGGTCCATCGGGATATTGCATCTTAGAGCAGCAAGGATCCTTCAGTGAAGGTCCAATGATATAATAAGGTGGCAAGGATCTTTCAGTGAATGTCCAACTAGATATTTCCTCTTAGGAAAGTAAGTATCCTCCAATGAAGGTCCGACAATATATTGTCTCTTAGGATAGAAAGGATCTTTCAATGAAGGTACAATAAGATATTGCCTCTTAGGGCGACAAGGATTCTTCAATGAAGGTCTAGTGAGATGTTTACTTTTACGGAAGTAAGGATCCTTCGGTGAAGGTCCAACATAATATTGCCTCTTAGGGTGGGAAGGATCTTTCAGTGAAGTTCCAAGAAAGGGAGGCAAGGATCTTTCAGTGAAGGTCCAGCAAGATATTGCCTCTTAGGCTAGCAAGGATCCTTCAGTGAATATCTAGTGAGATATTTCCTCTTAGGGAAGCAAGGGTCCTTGAGTGAAGGTCCATAAATATATTGTCTAATAGGGAAGCAAGGATCCTTCAATCAAGGTTCAAAGAGATATTGCCTCTTAGAGTGGTAAGGATCATTCAGTGAAGGTCCAACGTTCAACTCTTGAATTTGAAACTTTTTATCAGTCTAATGGTTTTTCAATTTTAGTCCTGATAGCTCATCTATTTTGACTATTATGGTTCATCAAGTATGCTCATAATATTTCAATATGGTCATATTTTTGTCTTTTTAGTTAAATCAAAGAATATCATAAAAAATAAGTGTTTATTCAGTCTTCCTGAATGACCTTGTTTGACTTTTTGTTTTAAACATATTTCACTATACTGAAATCTTGTTTGAATTAAGTGTAAACAAGTACAAGATCCAACATCTTCAATTGACATGCCCCCAATAGTGAATGCTTAGAATCCTATGTTCCAAATTCTCATTTACAAATCATAATGAGTCATTTGATGTGTACTCATTCTAATATGACATTACAAAATTACAACAAATAAATCCAATTTATATTTAACTGACATAATACACGATCTTTAAAGAATTTGCGATGAGAGGAAGGCACCAACACTCCATCAAATATACATAATTGATGATATATCTATTCTTTCATAACAAAATATGCCAAAGAGAATCTTTCGCCTTGAACTTTGTAACAGTGGTCATTGTTTCTTCTGGTCCATCTTGAACTACCCCATAAAATGCCACCACATTTGGATGATGAAGCTTTGAAAGTATTGTACGAACAAGATTTGGTTCGGAATCTGACCTTAAGTTTTGATGATAACAATACACAGGTTATTAAAGAACAATTTTGTACCCTAATGGTTTTGTTCATTGTGCAGCTACTAGATACAATTCCTGACTCTGAGAAAGTGATGTGTGACATCATCAAACTCTAAACCTAGTGCACTATGATTCTGAAAAATAAAACAATGTGTGTTCTATAAAGATAAACAAGCTTTGGATTACTCTGCTCAACGCTTTTGATCATCGCTCATTCAGAAAGCTTTGGTTTATGACTCTGATAAGAGAAGCCTTTGATGTTATCAAGCTTTGAAGTCTTGCGCTTAACAACTTTGATGAACTGTGTCACCAGGCTCTGGACCAAGACTCTAAAGACCATGTTCTGAAGACTCAATATTATTTCCACTACACTGATTTCGTGGGAAAAGTATTGTACTATTGTACTATTTTGTCTCCCATTTTCACAGACCGTTATGCAAGGGTACAACTACTTATGGAATTCCATTTTTGCCCTTCCACAAATCTTTCTATTACCTATATAAAGGAGTCTTGGAAGAATGGAAAAACAACTTTTGGAAGAAGAACTACTACGTGAACAATGCAATACTGTGAAACTTTTGAGATAAAGAAAAGCATACACACAAGGAACTTTTGTTCATGCACTTTCATAGAAAACATTTTTGTGTGTAAATCTTTGTAATACACTTGTGTAATCTGCTTTCATAAAAGCAACTTTGTAACACACTTTGTTTCTCAACCTTTGAGTTGTATTTCCTTAAGAGACTAAGGTATAGTCAGAATTTCGCAAGAAGACATTGACAGTTTGTCTTTGTAGTTGTATTTCCTTGAGAAACTAGGATATAATCAGAATTTCTCAAGAAGACATTGACAATTTATCTTTATGGTTATAATCAAATTTGGTTATAGTGGATTAAGTCAATATGATAAGGCAAAATCACCTTGGCGGATGGATTGGAGGTAGCTTCGTTAACAGTGAACCATGATAAAAATATTTGTTTTCATTATTTTTATTCTAAGTTCTCTCCTTGTTGTTTTGGGTAGCAAAAATATTTTCGTTCTAGAAATCTAATTCAAACCCCTTTTTCTTATGTTTCTGTTACCTTCAATTGGCATCAGAGCTCCGCTTCTGGTATTGATTGTTTATCAGACACTTCATCGTGTCTGATAAAGATCCATATTTTTTAAACATAATGGCAAGAGTCCCTCCACCAGTTGCACTCATTGCTAACAATGCCAAAGATCACTATAGTGCCAAACCCCGAGTTGTTTATGGAAAAATGACTATTTGAAAGACATAATTGAAAGTTTCTTTCTTGGTCATGATGTGGATCTATGGGATATGGTATTTGATGGCGACATTCATCCTATTGATTATATTGGTAACAAGCTAGAAAGAAAAATGATGACCGATCAACAAATGAAAGATTATAAAAATCATCATAAAGCTAGAACAATTCTGCTGAATGATATATCATATTATGAGTATGAGAAGATCACAAATAGAGACAGAGTTAAGTCTATATTTGAATCCTTAAAGATGACTCATGAAGGAAATGCTCAAGTGAAAGAAACCAAGGTGCTTGCCTTAATACAAAAATATGAAGCCTTTTAAATGGAGGATGATGAAACAGTTGAGACCATGTTCTCAAGGTTTTAGAATCTAGTTGCAGGACTAAAGGTTTTGGAAAAAGGTTACTCTATTGCAGATCATGTTAAGATTATCATAAGCTTACCCACGAGATGGAGGCATATGGTAACTAGACTAAATTTTTCTAAAGATCTAAATAACAACACTTTTGAAGAACTTGTAAGTTCTTTAAGAAGTCACGAGATAGAGCTCGAAGAGGATGAGCCTTAAAGAAAAGTTAAATCAGTGGCTCTAAAATCTATGGAAAAGTCTGAAAAGACTAAAGCCTTTCAAGCTGAAGAAGAAGAGGAATCTGAAGAAGATGATAATTAGTATCTTCTTTCCATAAGAGTTAACCAACTCTAGAAGAATAGACAAAGCAAGTTAAGAGGATCAAGAAGGATAAATGGTTGCTTCGAGTCTATATCTGGATTGAAGAAGTCAGGTTCTATCAAAGACATTACCAGTTTTGAGTGCAAGGAGCCAGGTCACTATAAAAATGAATGTCCCAAGCTGAGAAGAAAAGACAGACCAAGGTAGAAAGTTTTAATAGGGGAGAAGAAAGGTTTGATGGATACCTGGGATGACTCTGAATCCTTGGAAGATGACTCTAAGGAAGTGAAAGAAAATGTGGTGCTAATGGCACGCGCAGAAGCATGTGATGATAAGACATAGTCAGAATCTGAGTCAGACTCTGAAGAGGTGTTTTTTATCTATTGTCGTGATCCTCAAAACCCATGGGTTGTGAGACATACACCTCTTTGTTTATATGATTATCAAGAAAATCATATTTAACGTTTATTTGGTAAGTCTTAAATTCCAGGAGTCAAACGAATTCCAAAATGAGTCTAATAGCTTCTAGATGGGCTACAGAAGCATAAGTCTCCTCGTAATATATTCCTTCATCTTAATTATATACTTTTGCAACTAATCTTGCTTTATTCCTAGTAATTACACCATTTTCATCCATCTTGTGTCAATCCTGGCTTTGTCAACCGAACACGAAGCAAGGTCCCAAATGTTATTACGTTTAAATTAAGTTAGTTCTTCTTGCATAACAAGTAACCATCCCTCGTTAAGTAAAGCATCGAATATAGATTTAAATTTAATTTGAGAAATGAAAGCAAAGTACTTACATAAATTATTAACTTGTGATCTAGTACTTACACCTCTTTTGATATTTCCCAGGATTCGATCTAACAGATGATCCTTTACGATTGTACAATCTTGAGCTAGCTGGTTCAAGGTCTCTTATTTTTCATCCTCATGTAAGCTTTCCTCTTTATCTTTTGTAATGTCCACATCCTTTATTGAAGGAGTTAGATCCTCTTTGGAACTTTCATCGTCGATCAACTTTTCTGTTATTACACCTGAAACATCATAACAAATACCCTTCCCCGCCTTTAGGGGTGAGGACTCATCAAAATCAACATGAATGGACTCTTCTACAAAACAAGTTCTATGATTGTAAACCTTATAATATTTACTTGTAAATGAGTACCCTAATAATATCCCTTCATCGGATTTAGCATCGAATTTACCAAGATTGTCATTTTCATTATTTAAAATAAAGCATTTGCAACAGAAAACACGAAAATAAGAAATGTTAGGTTTTCTACCCTTAAGTATCTCATAGGGTGTCTTCTATATGATGGATCGAATGATCACCCTGTTTAAGATATGGCATGCGGTATTAATCGCATCCGCCCAAAAATACTTAGGTAGGCTCATTTCATTTATCATATAGTCCGGGCCAATTCTTCCAAAACACAATTTTTATGCTCAACAACGCCATTTTTTGTGGAGTTCTTGGACATGAGAAATTATGAGCAATCCCAATGTTGGTGCAAATTTTTTGAAATTAATGGTTAGCAAATTTACCACCATGATCACTACGGAGATCGATGATTTTAAAACCAAAAACATTTTGGATAAACTTAGCAAAATCAACTAAAGCCTTAAAATTTTCATCCATATGGGCTAAAAATAACTTCCAAGTAAATCTGGAGTAGTCCTTAACAATCACAAATCCGTAATAGTTGCCTCCTAAACTTTTTGTCTGCGATGATCCAAACAAGTCTAAGTGGATAAGCTTGAGTGGTTTTGATGTCAAAATAACCTTCTTCGATTTAAACGACATTGTAGTTAGCTTTCCCATATGGCAAGCATGACATGATTTGTCTTTCAAAAACTTTATTTTAGGAAGACCAACTACTATACTTTTGGATGATATTTTATTTAGCAAGTCAAAATACACATGACTTAAGCATTTATGCCATTAACCAAGAATCTTCACTCTTGGCTACTAAACACTTGGTTCCATGTATTGACACGTCATCTAGATCAATCTTATAATATTTTCAATCCTAGAACCCTTAAACACAAGGTAATTACTTGTCTTATGCTCAATTTCATAACTAAGAGTATCAAAAATTACAGAGTACCATTTGTCACATAATTGACTAATACTAAGTAAGTTGTGTTTAAGCCCTTTTACTAATAACATATTTTCAACGATAATTGTGGATGGACTTACCATAATACCTTCACCAAGAATTTTACTTTTTGCATTGTCTCCATATGTGACGTGACCACTTTCCTTCTCATAGAACTTGATTAACATGGAAGCATCTCCCATCATGTGTCTTGAACACCCGTTATCTAGAAACCATAATCTTTTTCAGAGGCAAGACTTTCCCATGACAATTCAAATAGGCAATTTAGGTCCCCAACTAGTGGGTCTTTTAGGGTTAGTTAAGTTACATTTAGGAATTCATTTCATTTTACCAATGGGAACTTAAACGTTCCCAACATGACAAAGAGGCATAATGTGACCCTTATCTCCATAATAATGGAAAATAACTTTAGATGAAATGCTTCTTCTATTTCTTTTAGTGACATGAGATTTTTTTCTTAAAAACCTTACCTCTTTCTCTCAAACAACTAGAAAAAGTACAAGATAGTGATGTAGCATGTGTTAGTTATGTTGGAACAAGATTTGTTCATGACCTTAAAAGGTTTTGATGATAAAAAAGTATTTAAAGAATAATAGGGTTTACTAATGGTTGTTCTAATGTGCAGGATCAAAATGACATTAACCTTTATACAAATCAAGTTAATCACTAAGAAGAATCATTAAAGAGAAACAAGGTTGTTATGAATCTAAAGGATCATAACCAAAGCCTTCAGACTCTAAAGAGTCAACTCAAGTCCTTCAGATAATCAACCTTATTCAAAGTTCAACAAGGTTCTGAAGACTGGAGTAATTTGAAGCAAGCAGACTCTGCAACTTTTGAACAAGCGACATTTGTAATTCTAAAGATTCAGCTTCAAAAGATTATTGTTTATATTAAATCAACAACTCTGAAAGTGTTCATCTAGATTAGTTCTGATCAAGGCTCTGATATAAGGCAAGCTCAGAACCTGTGAACCCAAGACTCTGAAGTCTCATTCAAACCAGGTTTTGAAGACATACTTTCACTTTTGATCATGCTTTAACGAATTCTATAAAAAAGCCTCTGATTCAGGAAGTTAAGTATAAAGATAACAATGACTCAGATCAAGCTTCAACAAATGTCCACAAAAAGCCTCTAGTCAGAAGTTATCTAAAGAAAATCACGTGACAATGGTACACTACTTTATGTCAAATCATGAAAAGTAATATTGCCAGGATCTGATCTCTTCAATTGTTCTAAACTCTATTATGCTCCTCTTGATGTCTATATGCTAGCTGAGTTTAAACTACACTTTACGTCCTTGGGCTAAAGACCTTCAACAACTACGTGTACCATTGGTAGGTTCAATCTTTAACAAATCTATTGTCAGTATCTATTTAAGAAGAAGATTGAAAACATTCAATATGTTGGTTCTAACCAAGAATGTATGAGGTTGAAGAATATGTGATTGTGTTCACAAAGATATGATACATGTTCACAATATGGGTTGAGAGAGAGAGAGAGAGAGACTATGTTATACAGAAAATAAGATAAAAGAAACACACATTAAATGGAAAATATAACCACAAGGGTTAAGTGTGTGATAGTAGAGCGAAGTTGATCAAGAAGATCAACAAAACAGAAAGGAACAAAAAAGAAGGAAATTTTTGCTTGAACAGAAGAAGATTGAAAACTTCAATCTTCCATACTTAAGAGCAATAAACTTATATTCTGCTAAAAAATGTATAACCTTTATGTATCTACTTAACCAAGAAGCACACACATAAACATGGGGTTAATACTAGACTTTTTTGTTAAGAGAATCTGAAGACTCTAGCCAATATGCTTAGAGTAAGTTTCTTCCTGTTAGATTGAGCAAATAAGTTTATTGTTGGGTGATTGAGCAAAGAAGTCTCTTTCTGGATAGATTAAGCAATGAAGTCTCATGGTTGCACGCAGAGCAAGAAGTCTCTTTCTGGATAGATTCAGCAGGAAGTCTTGAATGGGTAGTTTAGGAAAGGAAGTCTCTTGCTTAAGGGCTTGAGCAGAAGTCTCTTTCTGTGGGATTGAGCATGAAGTCCTGAACTGGTAGTTCAGTCAAGGAAGTCTCTTACTTGAGAACTTGAGGGAAAGTCTCTTCCTAGTTTGATTGAGAAAATTGCAACCTAAGTGATTATAGTAAAAATCTCTTATGCTACAAGGGGACTGGAGTACTCTCAGATTGAGAGGAACCTATATATATTGTGTGTCTATTTATTACATCTACATTTATATTCCGTGGTATAACAAACTCTGACTTCAAACTCTGATCTAATTGAGACTCTTACTTGGATCAGAATATGATCTTGCCATTTCAGGTTTTGAACAAGTTTAAGAAAAAGAAGTAAATTTCCCCATACACAATTCACCACCCTCTTCTTGTGTATATTTTTCTCACCTTCAATTGGTATCAGAGCTTGGTTGTGCTTATTTCACTTAACAGTGTGTAAGACCCCAAATTTTGACCCTAAGATCCCTCATGCTACCTCATCATATGCATTAGCATTGGGATCATACCTTGGCATCCTCTTTACCCCTCATTCATTGGGTTTGTATTAGGAGAGATCACCGAGCACTATGTGGCTGTATCATACTTTGTATTTTATCATCTTTATTAACCAAAATACCAAAAATATGTCTTTGCATTTGTCTAACTCTTTTGTAGGAAGGGCACTTGATCACCTTTGATCTATCAAGTTCACATCTAGGGTTTAAAACCCTCATTGCTAAGAGCTCAACCAAGAAATGATCCACAATGGCTCTAGGCATCATATATGAGTCCTCATGATCTTCATATGTAATCATCAAATCATCAAAAATGTGGAGTTGGTTTGCCTTGGAAACCCTAGTTCCTCTGTGTATCTTGTGTAGCTTCTTCACCAAGCTTCTTCACCAATTGATCAAATATTTCAAGGGACACTTAAAATTTCATAATCTTATGCATATATGATCTCCCATGAATCCCAAAAGTCAAGATAATTGCAAGTTAGCAAAGTGGTTGATGGTGGTTGACCAGAGGAATTCATCTGATCAAAATCGGGGTCCCTTAGACCCTATCTCCTACAATTTTCATCATATTGTCGCAACGCGAAAAACAACCGGCGGGAAAAGACAAACAAACAGAGCCGTCACCGTGCGTTATTTATCCCAAAGGAGGGAAAGGAAATGCTCGAAGTAAACCTGGAAAGGAAATGGTCTTGCGACCGGAGATTACAAGGTACGGGAGTCGGTTACGCAAGGGGAAGGTATTAGCACCCCTCACGTCCGTTGTACTCGACGGGATCCACGCTCAAAAGAATAGAGTAAGGTTGCTGAATAACTGCTCAAAAGAATCCACACACACTGGAATAAAACACAGATGGAAGAAGACGGAAGCGGACTCGGCAGGATGTCGCATCCTGGTCCTACGTAGTTTGTCAGACACAAACATCAGAGTCGACGTAGTTCGGGGAAATGGGAACGGGCTCGCTAGGATATCGCATCATATGCCTACGTATCTCATCTGGCATGAGAATCAGAGCTACCGTAGTTCGGCTAACGCACGCTGAAACAAAACGCAACACAAAGACGCTGAGACGTCAAAGCAAACACGCAAACGAAAACAGACTGCCAATGGCTGGTCTTACGTCCGACTCCAAACAACAAACAAACAAGGAAACCGAATGCCAATCGCTGGGCTTACATCAGACTCCAAAAAAAGAAACACAAACAGGAAACCGAATGCCAATTGTTGGGCTTACATCAGACTCCAAACACACCACAAGAAGGTTATCAAACAGACAAGCTAACAGGGAGTCTGGAACTCGAGCCTAATAGCTGTCAAGCAAACACACACAAAAAGAAAAGGTTGAAAAACAAAAAGGGTGCCCGGAGAGATCTCGCACGATCTCTTGCCTACGTACCTCATCTGGTATGAGGATCAGGGCGACGTAGTTCCCCTTAACAGGGGAGAAACTTTCTCCTAACCAGAGACCGGGAAATAACAAACTAATAGGGAGACTGGCTCGAGCCTAAAAGTTGTCATGTAATCTACAATAGCCCTAGGTTGAGGTTTCTAACAAGAGTTTGACTCACACAGGCAGTGAGTCAACTCAAGTCTATCTCTACGTACATTCAACTTCCTTGAAAGTTGATCATACGATTCCTACAGAAAGGAGATGAAAAGCAAAACAGATAAACATCAAAAGCAATCAGCACACACTATACGCAAACAAGTGGGCTCAAGCAAGGTTGGGCTTTAGTCAAGGGGTCATATCGACCTTGACAAACAAGCCAAATACTGGAATGGGTGGTCAGGCTCTTAACCTCTAACATTGAGAGTTAGGGTGAGCAGATGAACTGGAGATTAGGGTTATGCCTCATGGCTCTTAACCCGGGCCTGGGTGAGCTTGAATCAAAGAATGTGTGGGAGTCCAGAATGTGGGACTCTATTCCACAATGACAGACTCTATATACAAGACTTTGGGTTTTTATTCAAAGTGCATCAACACATGGTGTGAGCAAGATGAAAGACTCAACTGAATAGCAGGGGATGGGTTGTACATCCCTTCTATCTGCCGATGCCTCTTCACTTAGGAGGTCTTTGAAGTACATGGCACAAAGGTAAACAAGCACAAACATTGCCTCTTAAGGAGGGCTTCAGACAGGTGCCTGCCAAAATAACATGACAGGTCTTCCAGATTACATGGAGAATAGGAAGTTACCTAGGTGGTATGCCAACCACAAGCAAGGCAACTCAAACAATGAGTTAAAGCGGCTAAAGTATCTGTGTAAACATCCAAACAATCAGTATAGTATTCAGACAAAACAATCAGAAAATCCAACAGTGAGACAACCAATCATCAGACAACATCAATGCAAGGCATGAGATGCAAGCAAACTAAATTAATTCATCATCCACAAGACCTACAAATCAGCAAGGTTAGTCAACCAAAATAACTTGTATCTCAAGTGATGAGATCAACATCAACCATCAAGGCTAGAAGCTTGAACCTGAAATGCACAACTCAAAAGATGAGTACAAACCACTAGCACCAAGGCTAGGGTCAAAGGTAAGGCAAAAAGTCAAAACAGCAACCAATATTCCACAAGAAGCAACTTCAAACAAATGGGAACATGTCCTAAAAAGGACCAAGTCAAAATCATCAAGAAAAGTCATCAATTTCACAAGATAAGGCAAAAGGTACACAAGGTGATCACACTTGGACATGAAGAATCAAAAATTCCATATTAAATCAGAAACGACTCAAACAATTCTGGAAATTTTCATGAGTACACAACACATCAAACACAATCACCATGCCAAAAATTATAAATAGAAAAGCTCAATTGATAAGATAATGAAAATGGAGAAGATCAACATCAAATTGTGTGACACACATTGTCACACCACACATTCATGTGCCTAAAACAGAAATGTAAAATGAGAAAAATACACAACCAAGCCTCAAAAATCCATCAACATGTTAGGAATCAGTGTACCAAATTTCAAGTCAATTTGCCAATGTATGAGCATTTTACAATAGAATGAATGAAGCATGTCACATTTTGCATCATGATCAAATAACACTTCACCTGTCAAAATCCATAAATGATAAAATCAGGAAAATCATATGATAAAATACTAGACATCTCAATGAATATTTGGCAAAAAATTGCATTCAATTTGGAGCTATTTTCAATTAGTTATGATTTTTGGAAGTTTGGAAAAAATATTGAATTAAAATGTGACATATGCATGATAATGGAGAGAAGTGAAGTGAATTTGAAAACGCCTCATGCTGGAATCGAAGTGAGGGCGCGTTGGGACCTGAAACAACGTCGTTTCACGCGCCTTGCCCTAGCTGAACCAGAGTGGCGCTGCCACTATTCACGCACGGTTGTCCAAGGTGGAAACCACCGTCTTCCTCATGAAGACGGTGGTGAACAGTACCACTCGAATTTTCTTTTGCAGAATTTTGAAACGAATACATCATTCAACTCGTCTTGGCACGTAGATTACAAATCTAATAATATTTTGGTCCAAATCATCATGAATTTCAAGAATCGATCAAGAACATTTTTGAACACCAAACTTTAAACACATATATCTCACTCAATAATCATCCGTTTTTTATGAAATTTAGATCAGAATTTTCAGCGTGGAAAGATCTACAATAATATGCACATAAAATCATGAATTAAGAGGTTCGAATTTTTGACCTCTTGAAGCTCCAACAATGGCAGTGGTAGATTTAAGGCTTGGCAAGCATCCAAATCCACTCCTATATCACTGTTATGTAGCGTGAAGTTGAAATTGAGGCTTGGCACAACTTAAATCTTGCTCAAATAACCATTTCCATCTTCACCTCCATGAACTTGATATGCTTGATTTTTACACGAATCCTTCAAAACAAAGCTTGATCTACACCAAATCCATATCACAGAACAAGAATATGCAAGAAAAAAGCAAGGTTATGTGGAAGAAATTTGAATTTTGGTTGAGAGAAAAAAATGGAGGGAAAATGAGATCTAGATCTAGAATGATGAATAATCACAAATTCTGTTATGATTTACCTTATATACCATGTGTTAATTACATTCTAATCAAAATTAAGCAAGGTTAATTGTGATTAAGTGAAAATAAGGTGTTTGGCCAAAAATGACATTTTGCATGGTGCATGGAGAAAATGGACGTGAACAGTAACCAATGGATGATCAATTTCACTTAAAAATCTTCCAATTAACACAATGGCAATGGTGATTTGTTCCCATGATGCACCCATTTCAAATTTAGCATTTTCCCTCCAAAATAAGCATGAATATGCATATGATCATAAGATGAATTTTCATGCAATGTGATGAATGATTTGGAAAGTTCATGTCATGAGAAGAATTTGGCAAAAAGGAGCACTCAATTTGGAGTTATGAGTCAAAAGATATGCCCTTTTGAAGTCCCATGCACACTTGACAATGATTGGATCATATCTCCTCAACCATTCATCATAAATTCATGATCTTGGACTTTTTGGAAATGGGAGAGAGAGATATTCAACTTTCATGTTGGACAAAATTTTATTTGAAGCTTCTTTGATGATGTAAGATCAAGTTGAATTTGAACCAAAACTTTCCATTTTTAGAAACTTTCAATTACATGTCATTTTCCATTTTTGGAAACTTTTGATCTGACCTCCAATTCTTCAAGATATGTATTTGGCATGATGAATAAACATTGTTGGAACATGAAAGGGATGAAACAAATCAATTTCCCAGTTCAAAACCCACAGTTGACTTTCTGTTGACTTTTTAAGTCCTCAGATGACCTAACCATGCTCTGATCAGCTTGAGCCCCTATCACTGAAGGAAATGGCTTCAAAATGAACCTTGGCCCATATAAACTCAATAGGATGATCATGTGATCCCACTCTCCATAGAATACCTCATCTCCTTAAAAATCACTGATTGGAAGAATGCAACTGATTAGGGTTGACTAGAGGTTAAAACCCTAATCCTAAGGAACCTGAGCATGAACAATGAACCCTTTACAGATGACAATAACCATGATGATGATGATGTACCCTTGCAATCAAGATAATACTCAACCTCCTTGAGGAACCAATAACACCCTAATTGAAGAGCAACTCTCAGATGATTGATCATCAATTCAATAAGACCCTCAGGCATGAATCTCTTAACCTCTCTATCTTCTGAGAAAGACTTAGGAGGATGACTTTCTTATTATCACATGATATGCAAAGATGCAAATGTCTAATGTCCTAAAACATGAAATGCAATATGCTAAACTAGTCCCAAGAAGAGGAGGGCAAATTTTGAGGTGTTACACATATGAAAATGATTCCAAGAGAAAAGTTACTCTAAATTACATTACAAACAACTTTCATGTTGAGGTCTAGGGCTATTTTTTCTTATAAAGTCATTTTTTATGTTGAAAGATCATAGGTCATTTTGTCTAAATCCTAATTTGAAGGTCAACTTCCCAAAGCCATAGCTTGCTCAATTTTTATGAGATGAAAGATTTACAAGTTTCACAATCAAATTTAAGGTGTCTACTTCAACTTTTGTTTTTGAATGAAGAGCTAATTCAACTTTTATGAGCATGTGATATGAGGATACATTATAGGTCATTTTGGACCAATACCATTGAACAAGTGATTTTCCTCAACTTCAAAAATGCATAACTCGTTCATCCCAAATCCAAATGAGGTCAAATTTGTGACCATTTTGAAGGTTTTTTAAATAGCTACAACTTTGATAAAGACGTGTTTCTCATTTGAAGCTCACATAAAAAGTTAGCCAAGGTGGAATAGTTGAACATATGGCTTGACACTTAGAAAACATTTTGACATGTTGAAATTTTCAAACTTCCACCTCAAAATTCATCATGATACAAGCTTCAAATGGAAAAGTATTCAACATGAGAGTTTTTCTTCTTGATCTAACCTTTCCAAAGAGTCCAATTTCATCCATTTTGGACAAGGTTTGAGTGGTATGCGCATGGTCCAAACATGGCTGCATCATTTGGCAAGGATCAAACTTCAAACAGCTGCACACTTGCCTTGCATTCCAATTCACTTTCAGACTCAATTGCACTTGCTTATGGACTTAATTGAGTAGCTTCATGGGCCTGTACACGCCCATGCAAGCATGCATCACTCAATTGCCAAATTTGGAAACAACTTGGAAGATGCAAATAACACTTGAATTTGCTAAAAATAAGAGCCTCTAACATCAGAAATGGGAACCCTTGCGCGCCAGCTTTGCCTCCACACTTCAAATCCTCACCATTGAAAGGAAAACCTGAGAATTTTCATTTGAAAATTGAGTTTGAATCTCACTGTTTGGAGATTCAAAACTCCAGGGATCCAAAGCTTTGCTCCAATCCTAAGCCACTCCTGCAAGCTTCCTAAGTAAGATCAAGTAAGAATTGAATCAAGAGAGATTGAGTTCTACACAGCATTGAAGGTATTTCCAGATTTTTTCTTCTCTTCGATTCTCTCTCAATTCTCATCAATTCTCTTGGATCCTTGGTTGTCTGAAGTCCTACCAATGTAGGCAAGAAGATTGAGTTACTTTGAGGCCAAATCGAAGCAACTCAGTTCATGTACCTCAAATTTCAACTCCATGTATCTCTCAATATACTTAGAGTTAGGATGAATTGAGGCCAGATTCGTGATCAGTGCCATTTTTACTTTAAGATCATGTCCTTCTTTTTCATTTTTGTGATGGTGATGAGAGAACCAGTCCGACCAAGGTCGCCTGAGAAGACGACCGGTGGTTTGCTCCGGCCATAAGCTGGATAGGTTCTAAGCCACAGGATCAAGTTATTTTATTTTAATCATGAACGTTCCTTTTGAATACCAATTGTATGGCGCGCTGACTCAAGTGTACGATGGAACGTGTGTTTTGGTCCACTTGATCTGCCACCTCAATTAATGAGGGAGATCAAGTGGTCCACGTTTTTTCTGATTAATTGATTTTCATTTTATTTGTTTTATTTTCATTAATTCATATTAAATTTAATATTGATCCAAAAAATATGAGAGTTTCACCAAAAAAAAATCCACTTTCATTTTCTGAATTAAAATTATTTTTTGGATCATTATTAATATTTTTCATGATTTAATTGATTTTTTGAATATTTTTAATTGTTTAAAAATACTTTTAAGTTTCCAAAAATCATGAATTTTTTTCTCCAAGGTCCTTTGTCCTTGTTTGACCTATGATAAATCTCATAGCCATTTCTTTGGTGCTTTGATGAGATTTTAGGAAATTGACCAACCATAATTTAATTTAATGCATATTTTTATTATTTTTTATTGTTTAAATTCCAAATTAATTGTGTAGAGTCATTTTAATTGACTTTGTGAGTTTGACTTGTGTTGCTGGGCCTTGATCAAGGTTGATTTGACTTTGCTAGGTTAAGATCATTGGATTTAGGGGATTGATGGAATGTACATTCCATCTCCCAAAATGAATGAATGACCTTAATTTGGTAAAAGTCCTCCTTTGACCAATTTGTGTTGAATCCATTCCCCCTCCCTCTTCATCTTATTCCCCTTCTTTATTCTTTCATGTCATGGACCTATGATATCTCTATATCCTAAGGCTAGTTGATTGCAAAATCAACATAAGTATGGATGAGATTAGGTCCCCCATTTTGCATATTCTTTTTGTGTGTCGCATGTTTCATGAGCATAGTTTATCATACTATGTCTCTAATATGTATTAACACCAAAATTCTATTGTTCAGCCTCAAATAGTTGTGACTTCTACATGTGATCCCACTCTCCATAGAATACCTCATCTCCTTGAAAATCAATAGGATGATCATGTGATCCCACTCTCCATAGAATACCTCATCTCCTTGAAAATCACTTATTGGAAGAATGCAACTGATTAGGGTTGACCAGAGGTCAAAACCCTAATCCTAAGGAACTTGAGCATGAACAATGAACCCCTTACAGATGACAATAACCATGATAATAATGATGATGTACCCTTGCAATCAAGATAATACTCAACCTCCTTGAGGAACCAATAAAACCCTAATTGAAGAGCAACCCTCAGATGATTGATCATCAATTCAATAAGACCCTCAGGCATGAATCTCTTAACCTCTCTATCTTCTGAGAAAGACTTAGGAGGATGACTTTCTTATTATCACATGATATGCAAAGATGCAAATGTCTAATGTCCTAAAACATGAAATGCAATATGCTAAACTAGTCCCAAGAAGAGGAGGGAAAATTTTGAGGTGTTGCAGCTGCCCCTATTCAATCCACTGTGAACCTGTCGATATGAACAGCCTCAGCTTTCAGATGATCAGGGTGAAGAGTGATTGAATACCAAGAACAAACGAATAATTTGCACTCCGCGGGAAAATAATTAACAATGCCTGTCAGAATCGGCAACGATGCGATCTCAAAAGAAGAATCCGTCTGGTACGGAGAAAGTCGGCCTGAGTACCGAAAAGAATGTTGACCTGGATACCCAAAATAAATGGTAACACAGGAACCACCATGGCCTGAACGCCTCTCATCAGTCTGAATAGTGAGCATCGGAATATGAGAGTATTAATGTCGGTCTGAACACCGAGAGATTGGCCTAAATGCTCGAAAAATTGGCCTGAATGCCATTTCGGTCTGAATACCACTTCGGTCTGAATACCGCTTCGGTCTGGATACCACTTCGGTCTGGATACCGGAAAAACTGGCCTGAGTGCCACAAGTACTTCGACCTGATCGTCAGAAACTTCTTCGATCTGAAAATCGGAAACTTGGCCTGAATGTCACAAGTACGTCGACCTGATCGTCGGAAACTTCTTCGATCTGAACATTGGAAATTGGCCTGAGTGCCACAAGTACGTTGACCTGATCGTCGGAAACTTCTTCGATCTGAACATCGGAAATTGAACTGAGCGCCACAACGGTCTGAATACCCGAAAAACTTGTCATGCCTATCAGCATCGGCAGAAATAAGGGACAGTGATAAGGGAGGCGGCACGCGTGCCAACGACCCATGCTGGGGATAACAAGCCATGAGCATGCTATCCTCTATTCAACCCTAGTAAACGAACAATTTGCGCTCAGCTGGGGATTATTCTCTTTCTCTTTTCTTTGCTTTTCTTGAACCCCAAAACTTCTCTTGATTTTTTTTTATTATTTCCATCTCCGCCCGACAGAAACTCCTCCTCCAATATCGCACTTCTGAGGAATATTATTGATCTGACATCATGATGATAAACTCCTCAGAGTAACATCTTCACCATCTGGCGAAACCAATCCTCAAACAGTAACCACGGCTTGAGACTAGTTTATGCTTGCAATGATGATGCATGATTTTTTTTAGCGTAATGCTCCATAATCATGGAAATGCTACGCAATTAGCTATGCTATATGCTATGCTTATCTAAATGATGAATGCATAAAAAGTATCCCCCTCAAGGGACTCTTCTGGGGAGCTCGAGGCACTCTGCTAAGGAACTCGACAACACTCCAATCTCCACCCTGGTGGGGAATAGCACTGCTGCTAGGGAAAGGACAACCCTCAACAGGGATGAACTCCACCGAACCCGATCCACTTGGGGGACTTCGCTGGGGAAGCAACCACCCACACACTCTGCGGGGAAAACAGCAATCTTCGACTTGCTGGGGAAAAACAATCTCAACCCTGCTAGAGGAAATAGCAACCTTCCGGCCTGGCTGCTGAGGAAATACCAGTCTTGAAACTGCTCGGGAGATAACAATCCCGACTCTGCTAGGGAAGACACAGACCTTGAATCTGCTGGGGAGATAACAATCCCAACTCTGCTTGGGGAAATAAGGAAAGTCTGGCACAGAACACCCGTCGAATCGTCGAACCTAGGTATTCAACATCTAAATCCAGTGTCAGCTTTCCACTTTTGAGAGCTCCCAGGCTCGTCTGGACTTTTCTGATTCATCACCTTGTATTCCCGCCTTCTCCGTACTCCATAGAGATTGAACTCCGTGGATTCATACAAACTTTCCAGTCCTCAGACTTTGAAGAGTCTTCTTGATTAATCTTCCAGGATCGTCGTACGTTCTCGCTGTCCTTTTACCATTCTTCAATCCCTTGTCCCTGATTGGACTCCACGGGGATCTTTTGTCAAAGCTTCATATTTCAACCTGCAAGTGAGTGAAAATATCTAACAACACCTGTAAAATAGATCGTTAGATAAAAACGTGCCCCAGGCGTGCCAAGATTTCAACACCTAGGTCACTCAAACTTCCGAATAAGATTTCAAGTTTTCAATCTTATAAACATGCATTGGAAGGGATCTCCATATCTCATAATGCAAAGATTCTTTATCAAAATAAACGGATGTTTTTGCAATCAAAGCGGTAATGAAAACAAAAACAAAGTTATTTGACTGAATATGCATTTTATTGATTGAAAAAGGTGAGGCTCATAACTGAGCAATACACAGGAAGCAATTCCTGAAAAGAGGTAATTGCGCACAAAAGGAAAATCTATCCTAATGGCAATGTGAAACAGTGATCTCATCGAGTTCCAACTCAGTTACACCCCATATGTCCTCAGACTCTCCGTGCTTTCTGCCTTCTGAACAAGACGCTTCCGACTGATCTCTACCGGGGATTATCCACGGTGCCTTAACCAAAGCACAAATGATCATGCTAGACGCAGTTGTTCGTTTCAATCCCTCTTTTGCCTGGACCTCCCTTTCGGGTTTTCAGTCCACCGGGATACCCTTTTTTGCCCAAGCTGCCCTTGTGGGGTTTTCGACTTGCCGGGTGTACAGTTTTTTCCTTTTATCCCTAATTTTTTCCCGAACCTTTTTATCATTTTTTCTGGTTCGCCGGGATGCCCATTTTTGCCTGGACTATTTTATTCTTTTCGTCCAGCGGGTCTCTTTATACGAAGTATTTTTTAACTGCGTCCGCATTTACAGGGGATGGAAAACCCTCGCCATCCATGGTCGTCAACAATAAGGCTTTGCCAGAGAAAACCTTTTTAACCACGAATGGACCTTCATAATTGGGTGTCCACTTGCCCCTACGATCGTTTTGAGGAGGAAGGATCCTTTTCAACACCATGTCTCCTACGTGATATACCCGAGGTCGTACCTTTCGGTCAAAAGCACGCTTCATTCGCTGCTGGTACAACTGTCCATGACAAATGGCTGCCAGCCTCTTTTCCTCAATCAGGCTCAACTCTTCGTACCGAGTCCTTACCCATTCAGCCTCTTGCAATTTCACGTCCATCAGGACTCTCAACGAAGGAATCTGAACCTCAACCGGCAACACGGCTTCCATCCCATATACGAGAGAGAAAGGCGTTGCCCCAGTAGATGTACGCACCGAGGTTCGGTACCCATGCAATGCAAACGGCAACATCTCGTGCCAATCCTTATAGGTCACGACCATTTTTTGCACAATCTTCTTAATATTCTTATTCGCTGCCACAACCGCCCCATTCATCTTCGGACGATAAGGAGAAGAATTGTGATGCTCAATCTTGAATTCCCGGCACAGCTCTGCCATCATCTTATTGTTCAAATTAGAACCATTATCAGTAATGATTCTTTCGGGAACCCCATATCTGCAAATGATGTCTCTCTTCAAGAATCTGGCAACAACCTGCTTCGTCACGTTCGCATAAGAGGCTGCTTCCACTCACTTTGTGAAGTAATCAATAGCCACTAATATGAATCGGTGCCCATTCGAAGCCGTAGGCTCAATCTTTCTGATCATATCAATGCCCCACATAGCAAACGGCCACGGAGACGACATCAAACTCAACGGGTTTGGAGGTACGTGCACCTTATCAACATAAATCTGGCATTTATGACATTTCCGCACGAAATTGAAACACTGGGCTTCCATTGTCATCCAGTAATATCCAGCCCTTAACAATTTCTTCACCATTGCATTCCCACTGGCATGGGTACCAAACGACCCTTCATGAACCTCTTTCATCAATTGGCTTGCTTCTTTGTCATCGATACATCTGAGCAACACCCAATCGAAATTACGCTTGTACAAAACCCCATCCTTATTCAAATAGAACACCATGGCCAACCTCCTCAGAGTCTTTCGGTCCTTCTTGGATGCTCCCTCAGGATACTCCTGGGTTTCCAGATACCGCTTAATGTCATAGTACCACGGCTTCTCATCATCAGGCGCTGTGTCAACAGCAAACACATAAGCCGGTCTATCCAGACGTCCCACCTTAACACTAGGGAACTGATTCCACCACTGCACCTTAATCAAGGCAGCCAGAGTAGCCAAAGCATCTGCTAACGGATTCTCTTCTCTCGGCACATGGTGTAATTCCACCTTGGTGAAAAACGTCAACAATCTTCTCGTATAATCCCGGTATGGAATTAAATAAGATTGATGCGTATACCATTTTCCGTTAACCTGATTCACAACCAAAGCTGAATCTCCATATATAACAAGGTTCTTGATCCGCAAATCAATCGCCTCTTCAATCCCCAAGATACAAGCTTTGTATTCAGCCACATTATTGGTGCACTCAAATGTTAGCCGGGCAGCAAAAGGAATGTGGGATCCTTTCGGCGTAACCAAAATAGCACCAACACCGCTACCATTCACGTTAACGGCCCCATCAAACATCAGAATCCATTCGGATTCAGGGTCAGGCCCCTCCTCCGGGATTGGTTCCTCACAATCTTTCAATTTGAGAAACATGATGTCCTCATCAGGGAATTCAAACTTCATCGGTTGATAATCCTCAATGGGTTGTTGGGCGAGGTAATCAGACAATACACTCCCCTTTATTGCTTTCTGAGAGGCATATTGTATATCATATTCGGTCAAAATCATTTGCCATCTCGCAACCCGTCCGGTCAATGCTGGTTTCTCAAAAATATACTTGATCGGATCCATCTTGGAAATCAACAAAGTGGTATGAACCAACATATATTGTCTTAGTCGGCGAGCAGCCCATACCAAAGCGCAACAAGTTTTCTCGAGCAGTGAATATCTTGTTTCACAGTCGGTAAACTTTTTGCTAAGGTAGTAAATCGCATGCTCTTTTCGACCAGACTCGTCATGTTGCCCCAATACACACCCCATGGACCCCTCGAGGACTGTCAAGTACAGAATTAACGGGCGTCCCTCCACAGGAGGCATCAGAATCGGAGGCTCCTGCAAATATTCTTTTATCTTTTCAAATGCCGCTTGACAATCATTATTCCACCTGACCGTTTGATCTTTTCTCAACAGCTTGAATATAGGTTCACACGTGGCCGTTAGGTGAGATATGAACCGCGAAATGTAGTTCAATCTCCCTAAGAAACCACGAACCTCCTTCTCTGTTCTCGGTTCAGGCATTTCTCTTATTGCTTTTACTTTAGCAGGATCAACCTCGATTCCTCTTTCACTCACAATGAACCCCAGCAATTTACCGGACCGCACTCCGAAAGTGCACTTGTTCGGATTCAACCTCAGTCTGAATTGTCTCAGCCGGTCAAACAACTTGGCCAGATCTACCAAATGCCCCTCTTCTGTTTGGGACTTTGCTATCATATCATCAACATAGCATTCGATTTCATGATGAATCATATCATGAAACAAAGTCACCATAGCTCTCTGATAAGTAGCACCGGCGTTCTTGAGACCGAATGGCATCACCTTATAGCAGAAAATGCCCCACGGTGTAATGAACGTTTTTTTCTCCATATCATCTGGAGACATTTTGATTTGATTATAGCCAGAAAAGCCATCCATGAAGGAAAACACCGAGAATTGAGCTGTATTATCTACCAACACATCGATGTGAGGTAATGGGAAATCATCCTTCGGACTAGCTCTGTTCAAATCCCGGTAGTCCACACACATTCTCACCTTCCCATCCTTCTTCGGGACCGACACAATGTTCACGACCCAAGGAGGATAATTAGTAACAGCGAGGAAACCAACATCTAACTGCTTCTGCACTTCCTCTTTAATTTTCATGGCCATCTCAGGTCGAGTTCTGCGCAACTTCTGCTTCACTGGAGGACAATTTGCTCTCAATGGTAGCTTGTGCACAACAATATCGGTATCCAACCCTGGCATATCCTGATAAGACCAGGAGAAGATATCAACATACTCTTTCAACAGCGCTACCATTCTGCTCTTAACACTCGCCTCCAAAGCAACCCCAACTTTCACTTCTTTCCTGACCTCCTCGGTACCCAGGTTCACAACCTCAACTTGCTCCTCATGCGGCTGAATCACCTTCTCCTCTTGTTTCAACAACCTGGCTAATTCCTCTGGCAGTTCACAATCTTCTTCGCCTTCTTCTTCGGCATGATAGATCGGATTGTCGAAGTCATACGAGGGTGTAACAGAATTGTTATCAATGAGATCCGGTGAATGATCGCATCTGCATGAATGTTGATTCATGCATTGCTTTAGAACCGGAGCGAAGCAAATTAAAAGGAAAATGAAAACAAACATTGCCATTTTTATTTTTGTTTTTTAAACTGCAAAAATAAATGAAAAACAGGGAACACCGCTTTTAATGAAAAACATCCTTTTATTTATGATGCAAATTTTGCAAAATGAAACATATGAGGTGGCCCTTACAATGAACCATTACGTTTCGGGCAAAACGTATGGCTTTCGTGCAGACAGAATTGAAAAATAAGAAATATTACTCTTCACGTAGAGTGACAGTGATGATCTTTTCGGCCTTCCAGTTCTGGATCTCCATCCCTGGTACGCACGGTTTTATCCATTGATCAATCTCACAGTCACTGTCAACTTCTTTACCCACCATACAGATGCGATCTGGATCCAGCATTCCAGCACTGGTGAACGTGAATGGTTGACGACGTCCCTTGTTCTGCCCAGACGAGCCTCGGCCCGGCTGATAACCAACCCCAAACCGGTCTTCCTTGGTGGCGATGTCAATCATCTTTCCCCAACCTGGGGCTTCTCCGCTCTTCACCACCTCGGCAGCCTGCTTGTACGAAGAAATAGACGGCTTCTCCTCTTTAGCAAAAATAGCATTCTCCACCTTGACGGTTTCGAATGCTTGACTTGGCGTTTCCCATATTTCACCGTCCATTTTAACATACTTGAACGATGATAGGTGGCTGACGAAGATATCTTCTTCCCCACAAACGGTGACGACCTGCCCTTCCCAGATATACTTCAGTTTCTGGTGCAAAGTCGAAGTCACTGCCCCAGCAGCGTGTATCCACGGTCGACCCAACAGGCAACTGTATGTCGGCTGAATATCCATGACATGAAACACAGACTTAAACACCTCGGGCCCGATCTTCACCGGGAGCTCCACTTCCCAAAACACAGCCCATTTCGAACCATCAAAGGCTCTAACTATCAGGTCAGTAGGCTTCAGGATCAACCCTTCACAGTCCAGCTTCGCCAGGGCCTTCTTAGGCAACACATTGAGTGACGAGCCGGTATCAACCAACACGTGCGAGAGCACGGCTCCTTTACATTCCATGGTAATGTGTAATGCCCTATTATGATTCCGCCCATCCACAGTCAGATCCAAATCAGTGAATCCCAGCCCATGGCTGGCATGGACGTTTGACACCACCGTCTCCAACTGATTAATTGTTATCTCCTGAGGAACATAGGCTCTCTTCAGTATTTTCAACAAAGCCTCTCTATGCCCCTTTGAGCTCAATAGCAGAGATAAGATTGAGATTTTGGACGGCGTCTGCTGCAGATGGTCAACAAGCTTGTACTCTGACTTCTTGATGATTCTCAAAAATTCTTCGGCTTCATCATCAAGTTCTCTTTCCGACCCACCAGGCGCCGGTGTCACCACAGGAGTACCCTCATTTATCACATGCTTCCCTCTTGCCCTGGCTAAAGCCTCGGCCTTATCTTTCTTTTCTTTTTCTCCCTCCCCACTCCTTAAAGTGTCTGGTGCAAACAACCTTCCACTGCGAGTGAAACCACTGGGTCCGGCATTATCCACCTTTGAAACGGTGGTTTCACCTGCAGTCTGATCATCCAACTTCTCCCTATTGCAATAGACCTCTCCACCATAATGCCACGGTACCGCATCATCATTGTCATAAGGAATTGGCCCAGGTACCGTGATAGTAACCAGAGCCACATCTGCCAGCGTTGACAAATCGACCGGATCAAAATAAATGGTTATGGTGGAGACATCCTCCTTCTCCGAATCAATCTTTTCAAATCTGAGGCTTCCCTCATCCATCATCCTCTGGACAGCCTCCCTCAACAATACACACCCATTAATAGCAACAATGCACGTATCACAACAATCATCGCAGCCCGGAAAGACCCCATTCTTCAACAATTGCCTCTTGACCTCAGCCAAAGGAGTCTTCAACTGGCTCACATCCGGCACCCAGATTCGGCCCTCATCCTGAGAAATTGCATTCACCCCCATTTGACCATGCGCGGGCATGGGATTAGCATTCACATTTGGTGATGGTGCAAAGTTGATTGCCTTAGAATCCACCAAGTCCTGGACAACATGCTTAAAAGCTTTACAATTTTCCACATTGTGTCCAGGGGCACCAGAGTGGAAATCGCACTTGGCGTTCTCATCAAAATTGGTCGGCCTCTGATCAGGTCTCAACGGACCCAACGTCCTCAGCTGAACCAACCCCAAGTCTTTCAACTTCTTCAGCAAGAATGAGTAGGTCACAGGTGGTCTATTAAATTGACGATCATTCATTCGCCCTCTCACCTGATACCCGACCCTCTGCGGTCTCTGTTGAAATGGCTGTCGTTGTTGTTGCGGTTGTTGTTGTTGCTGATGTTGTTGTGCGGGTGAATTATCAGCAGGAATGGTTACCGCAGCAGTGTGCTGGTAGTAACGATCCCTACTCTTTCCCCTCTGGACATACACAGCGCTAGTGTCACCCTCCTTCTTGCGTTGGCCATTACCAAAGGGTTTCTTCGATCCAGACGACGAAGCATTACCCTGTATCTTCCCCAGCTTCAACCAGCTTTCTATTCTTTCCCTAGCCACCACTATATCAGCAAAGTTGGTAACTGGGCACCCCACCATCCTCTCTGCAAACGTCCCCTGAAGGGTACCCATGAACATATCAGACATTTCTCTATCCACCAGCGGAGGTTGGACTCGAGCATCCAGCTCCCTCCACCTCTGTGCATATTCTTTAAACCCTTCACTAGGCTTCTGAGACATACCCTGCAACTGGGTACGACTAGGAGCCATGTCAACATTAAATTGGTATTATTTAAAGAACGCATCACCAAGATCCTGCCAGCTCTTGACATCAGACGACCTCAGCTTGGTGTACCACTCCAAAGATCCCCCAGATAGACTGTCCTGGAAGAAGTACATCCAAAGCTTCTGGTCCTTGTATAAGCAGAAATCTTTCGGACGAAGGCTTGGAGATGAGTTTCCGGGCAAGAACTCACATTATATTTATCAAACGCAGGCGCTTTAAACTTTTGCGGGATCACAATCCCCTCAACAAGCCCCATGTTTGACATGTTAACAACCCCCGGAGTGGCATAGCTTTCAAGAGCCCTGATTTTCTCCACCAGCACCTGAATCTCCTTGTTTGGTGGTTGAACACCCCACAGACCAAACTGTTCATTCAGCATGGAGAACTGATCAGCTTCTTTGTCTTCCTCTCTATCCTCCTCAGCCCCGAAGAAATGAGGAAACAGACTATCCTTCAGATTGTTGTTCACCGGACCCGGTCCACCACCTGTAGCAACACCAAAACCACCACCATTATTGATCACCACCCCAGCAATAGTCTTCTTTTTGAGATCTCCTCCATCTCTTGATCCACCGAGACCATTGTTGGAAACACCCTCCTGATTATTACCATTGTTGGCAGCCGAAGCCCGCTCGAGCTTTTCCACCTTATCAGCAAGTGCTTTCTGTCCCAAGGCCAACCCTTGCATGACGTTTATCAGCTCACCCATTTTCTCCTTCAGCTCGAGAATATCTGCGTTGGGTAGATCCATCAGCTTGGATTTGTTGCGCCTGGTAGGGTATCTGTGTGGACGTGCTACGTGCAAAGGAATGATTCTACGTGCGCGAGCAATGATTCCTGAAACAATCAAGCACGTTAGAAACCGACACCTGCAAAATAGAAGACAAGTTATTATGATTCATGCATGAATGCAATGTCTATCCATATGAGGAACCCTCTGTCTTTCGATCCTGGTTTCATCGAGACAGATAATAATTCGCCGGCCACATTCTGACATCAATCATCTGGTTTCACCATACAGAGCAGAGAATTATGATTTAGCAAAGATGTCACCCAACCACGTGTGTGCTATGTGAGTGCATATAGGAAAGCAAATAAAGCTTGAAGATCAATCACTGAATGACAACAACCACTGTATATTAAAAGTGCACAACACGTGCAAAAGTCAAACACCAGGCTGATACAAATCAAGTTACAATTCTCCAGAATCAGAAAGAAAATACAAACAAGTGAATTCCGTCAACAGGCCTGACGGTAATCCAACACATGATAACAAAAGTCTACACCAAAGGAGGTCCTACAGAAGGCTCTGCATCATCAACCATCCTGGTAAACTTCACGGCGAACCTGAGCTCAGTGTTCTCCTGCTGCAGTCTTCCTATCTCCTTCTGGTGAATCTTCATCTGTCGGAAATAATGATCCCTCTCAGCAAGATAGTGATCTCTCTCAGCAATAATCTTCGCTTTCTTAGCTTCCCATTCTGTGGCAAGGACTTTGGCTCGGACATCTCTCTGATTCTTCACAAGGACCTGTCTCCTCTTCCCATCTTCAATATCCCTCAAAGCTCTAGCTAACTTCTCCTTGGTGATGTCGTGCTCCTTCGTAGATGACTCCAACGCTTGGCTGACCTTCCGATAATAAGCGATGTCTATCTCAAAGCGCTTCACCTCCATGGCATGCCTCTTATCCTGATCTTCTATCCTCCCTTTGATTTCCTGATTAGCCATCTGAATCCTAGCAACACTCATCTCCAATTCAGTCTTCTCTGCTTGCAACTGATCTCTGGCTTTCTTCATCTCAAGGAACTCTTCCATGCTGACAGAAGAATGTGGCCCCTCAATCAAAGGACACCAAGGATCACCTCCAGGAAATGGTAAATGCGTGAGCTCAATCCTCTTCCTAAGCCAATCATCAAATGGAGGAAAAGACCTGCTATTAACCTTACCAAAAGGAACCATGCCCTTCCTCTGAATGTTACGCCATGCCCCGGACACTTGCCTCAACTGTGACAGATTACCCTCAGCCGGGAAGTAGAAAGACTCCTGAATCTCACACTCGAGAGGAGGAACCTCCACAGCAAATCCCATTTGTCTCCTAAGAAGCGTCGGGTTGTAATTAATGCAACCTTGAACTCCTATAAGAGGCACATTGGGAAAACTCCCACAACTGTAAATGAAGTTTCGTCCAGCCATACCACTGTGAGTCCAAGCTATGTCCTTGGCTCGCAAACCCATCAACTTGGTCGCCCAATTAACCGTAGGATCAAGAGAAACAAAAGCACCTCTGGAAGGCAGATATCCCATGAACCACTTGTGCAACAGTTGAACACAACATCTGATCAACCCCCCTCGCCTCTTCTCGTTCCGATTATGGACCGAGTAATACACATCCCCAACCAAGGTAGGAACAGGATTCCTTTGCATAAACACCCGGATGGCATTAATGTCCACAAAGTTCTTCTGATTAGGAAATATGATGATCCCATAGATGCTCACAGCAATCAAAGCACAGACGGTCCTCCAATTACCCACAACAGCATGCTCCTTGGCTGTAGCCTCCAAGAAACTCAGATGAAAACCAAGCAACTTTCCCTTCTCCTTCAAACCTCCCTTAGTCACCTCTGGGCTCAAATAAAGAGCACGGGAGATCTCAGCAACATCTGCTTCTTCCTTAGTGACATAGAATGGAATCTGATCTCGGATCTGAATACCCAGGATACTGGCATAGTCCTCCATCAAAGGTCCCAACAAGTAATTCGGGAAGACGAAACATCTCAAACCCGGGTCATAAAACTGGAGAAAAGTGTGGAGGGCACTCTTATCTGTATCAGTAAGCCTGAAAACCACCTTCAGAATACCACCATAATCCTCACGGAACATCCCCACATGGTCAGGTGTAATCAATGCTATCATATCCTTCAACACATCAATCTCCGGATTGAAGAAACTGTAGACGACGTCATCTTTCAAGCCGGGCCTCATGTCTGAAACAAAGAAGTCTCTCAACCAGGATCTCGATCAAGAATGTCCCCTGCATATGGATAAACATGAGTTAGATGCAGATAAATGCAAAATGTGAATGATGCTGATGCATGAATGCAATGCACTGTGCCATCCTCCAAGTCATCTGAACATCTGCACTGAAGCCCTGGTCTCTGAACTGATCACAACCATCTGAGGGAATATGTAACCGCAAATCCAACTCAGGGAGTTCCGAAATAAACGGAACCGGAGAATACATCACCATCATCACCAAAAAGTCCTCTGAACAGATAACCACCAGATCCTCTGAACCAGCCCAGGGAATCCTGAAATAAACGGATCCCCACTGATAAATACCACGGACAGAACTCCGGCGTTCTCAGCAATAAATATCCATAAATCCGACTTATAAATAGGACTCTGATCAAGAACTGAACCATTAGTCACCATCAAAGTCACCAACAGAACATGCATCTGTAAGAATCAACCCTCCCCTCACAGGTGAATTCTAACAAGGTCATCCTAAGGCGGATAATGGTCTCGACAATCGGACAAGATACTCAACGGGTTTGCCCTTTCGGGTGTGCCGCTGCAGCTCTCATAAGATCGTCTAAACCAAAGATCCGGGAAAGAACGGTCACCGAAGTCAATAGCTCAAATGAGGTAACCCAACCAAAGTGGAATACTCCATCCGGAAGGACTCTCTCAAAAGAACCTCGCCCGGCTTGTGGTATGTCACGTCGCAACAACATGCTGATCCAACATGTGAGGAAACGTGAGACCACACTAATCCTAGGTGTATACTCGGGCCTGGGTTTTAGCCCCACTCAGAACACCCACCCCAAATTAGAGGAACCAACCTGTACAGAATCCAGCACAATGATAAAATGATGCATGCAAACATTTATGCAAATATATACACAGCATAATAATCATAAATGCAATAAATAGAGCAATAAGAGCAACCAAAACTACCCTCGAGAGCGCTAGGACTGACTCGCTTAGGGAAGATGGACCAGCAAGAGGTCAAGTTCTTTTTTCCCCAGCAAAGTCGCCAGCTGTCGCAACGCGAAAAACAACCGGCGGGAAAAGACAAACAAACAGAGCCGCCACCGTGCGTTATTTATCCCAAAGGAGGGAAAGGAAACGCTCGAAGTAAACCTGGAAAGGAAATGGTCTTGCGACCGGAGATTACAAGGTACGGGAGTCAGTTACGCAAGGGGAAGGTATTAGCACCCCTCACGTCCGTCATACTCGACGGGATCCACGCTCAAAAGAATAGAGTAAGGTTATTGAATAACTGCTCAAAAGAATCCACACACACTAGAATAAAACACAGATGGAAGAAGACGGAAGCGGACTCGGCAGGATGTCGCATCCTGGTCCTACGTAGTTTGTCAGACACAAACATCAGTGTCAACGTAGTTCGGGGAAATGGGAACGGGCTCGCTAGGATATCGCATCCTATGCCTACGTATCTCATCTGGCATGAGAATCAGAGCTACCGTAGTTCGGCTAACGCACGCCGAAACAAAACGCAACACAAAGACGCTGAGACATCAAAGCAAACACGCAAACGGAAACAGACTGCCAATGGTTGGTCTTACGCCCGACTCCAAACAACAAACAAACAAGGAAACCGAATGCCAATTGTTGGGCCTACATCAGACTCCAAACAAAAGAAACACAAACAGGAAACCGAATGCCAATTGTTGGGCTTACATCAGACTCCAAACACACCACAAGAAGGTTATCAAACAGACAAGCTAACAAGGAGTCTGGAACTCGAGCCTAATAGCTGTCAAGCAAACACACACAAAAAGAAAAGGTTGAAAAACAAAAAGGGTGCCCGGAGAGATCTCGCACGATCTCCTGCCTACGTACCTCATCTGGTATGAGGATCAGGGCGACGTAGTTCCCCTTAACAGGGGAGAAACTTTCTCCTAACCAGAGACCGGGAAATAACAAACTAATAGGGAGACTGACTCGAGCCTAAAAGTTGTCATGTAATCTACAATAGCCCTAGGTTGAGGTTTCTAACAAGAGTTTGACTCACACAGGCAATGAGTCAACTCAAGTCTATCTCTACGTACATTCAACTTCCTTGAAAGTTGATCATACGATTCCTACAGAAAGGAGATGAGAAGCAAAACAGATAAACATCAAAAGCAATCAGCACACATTATACGCAAACAATTGGGCTCAAGCAAGGTTGGGCTTTAGTCAAGGGGTCATATCGACCTTGACAAACAAGCCAAATACTGGAATGGGTGGTCAGGCTCTTAACCTCTAACATTGAGAGTTAGGGTGAGCAGATGAACTGGAGATGAGAGTTATGCCTCATGGCTCTTAACCCGAGCCTGGGTGAGCTTGAATCAAAGAATGTGTGGGAGTCCAGAATGTGGGACTCTATTCCACAATGACAGACTCTATATACAAGACTTTGGATTTTTATTCAAAGTGCATTAACACATGGTGTGAGCAAGATGAAAGACTCAACTGAATAGCAGGGGATGGATTGCACATCCCTTCTATCTGCCGATGCCTCTTCACTTAGGAGGTCTTTGAAGTACATGGCACAAAGGTAAACAAGCACAAACATTGCCTCTTAAGGAGGGCTTCAGACAGGTGCCTGCCAAAATAACATGACAGGTCTTCCAGACTACATGGAGAATAGGAAGTTACCTAGGTGGTATGCCAACCACAAACAAAGCAACTCAAATAATGAGTTAAAGCGGCTAAAGTACCTGTGTAAACATCCAAACAATCAGTATAGTATTCAGACAAAACAATCCGAAAATCCAACAGTGAGACAACCAATCATCAGACAACATCAATGCAAGGCATGAGATGCAAGCAAACTAAATTAATTCATCATCCACAAGACCTATAAATCAGCAAGGTTAGTCAACCAAAATAACTTGTATCTCAAGTGATAAGATCAACATCAACCATCAAGGCTAGAAGCTTGAACCTGAAATGCACAACTCAAAAGATGAGTACAAACCACTAGCACCAAGGCTAGGGTCAAAGGTAAGGCAAAAAGTCAAAACAGCAACCAATATTCCACAAGAAGCAACTTCAAACAAATTAGAACATGTCCTAAAAAGGACCAAGTCAAAATCATCAAGCAAAGTCATCAATTGCACAAGATAAGGCAAAAGGTACACAAGGTGATCACACTTGGACATGAAGAATCAAAATTCGATATTAAATCAGAAACGACTCAAACAATTCTGGAAATTTTCATGAGTACACAACACATCAAACACAATCACCATGCCAAAAATTATAAACAGAGGAGCTCAATTAATAAGATAATGAAAATGGAGAAGATCAACATCAAATTGTGTGACACACATTGTCACACCACACATTCATGTGCCTAAAATAGAAATGAAAAATGAGAAAAATACACAACCAAGCCTCAAAAATCCATCAACATGTTAGGAATTAGTGTACCAAATTTCAAGTCAACTGGCCAGCGTATGAGCATTTTACAATAGAATGAATGAAGCATGTCACATTTTGCATCATGATTAAATAACACTTCACCAGTCAAAATCCATAAATGATAAAATCAGGAAAATCACATGATAAAATACTAGACATCTCAATGAACCTTTGGCAAAAAATTGCATTCAATTTGGAGCTATTTTCAATTAGTTATGATTTTTGGAAGTTTGGGAAAAATATTGAATTAAATTGTGACATATGCATGATAATGGAGAGAAGTGAAGTGAATTTGAAAACGCCTCATGCTGGAATCGATGTGAGGGCGCGTTGGGACCTGAAACGACGTCATTTCACGCGCCTTGCCCTAGCTGAACCAGAGTGGCGCTGCCACTGTTCACGCACGGTTGTCCAAGGCGGAAACCACCGTCTTCCTCATGAAGACGGTGGTGAACAGTACCACTCGAATTTTTTTTTGCAGAATTTTGAAACGAATACATCATTCAACTCGTCTTGGCATGTAGATTACAAATCTAATAATATTTTGGTCCAAATCATCATGAATTTCAAGAATCGATCAAGAACATTTTTGAACACCAAACTTTAAACACATATATCTCACTCAATAATCATCCGTTTTTTATGAAATTTAGATCAGAATTTTCAGCGTGGAAAGATCTACAATAATATGCACATAAAATCACGAATTAAGAGGTTTGAATTTTTGACCTCTTGAAGCTCCAACAATGGCAGTGGTAGATTTAAGGCTTGGCAAGCATCCAAATCCACTCCTATATCACTGTTATGTAGCATGAAGTTGAAATTGAGGCTTGACACAACTTAAATCTTGCTCAAATAACCATTTCCATCTTCACCTTCATGAACTTGATATGCTTGATTTTTACACGAATCCTTCAAAACAAAGCTTGATCTACACCAAATCCATATCACAGAACAAGAATATGCAAGAAAAAAGCAAGGTTATGTGGAAGAAATTTGAATTTTGGTTGAGAGAAAAAAATAGAGGGAAAATGAGATCTAGATCTAGAATGATGAATAATCACAAATTCTGTTATGATTTACCTTATATACCATGTGTTAATTACATTCTAATCAAAATTAAGCAAGGTTAATTGTGATTAAGTGAAAATAAGGTGTTTGGCCAAAAATGACATTTTGCATGGTGCATGGAGAAAATGGACGTGAACAGTAACCAATGGATGATCAATTTCACTTAAAAATCTTCCAATTAACACAATGGCAATGGTGATTTGTTCCCATGATGCACCAATTTCAAATTTAGCATTTTCCCTCCAAAATAAGCATGAATATGCATATGATCATAAGATGAATTTTCATGCAATGTGATGAATGATTTGGAAAGTTCATGTCATGAGAAGAATTTGGCAAAAAGGAGCACTCAATTTGGAGTTATGAGTCAAAAGATATGCCCTTTTGAAGTCCCATGCACACTTGACAATGATTGGATCATATCTCCTCAACCATTCATCATAAATTCATGATCTTGGACTTTTTGGAAATGGGAGAGAGAGATATTCAACTTTCATGTTGGACAAAATTTCATTTGAAGCTTCTTTGATGATGTAAGATCAAGTTGAATTTGAACCAAAACTTTCCATTTTTGGAAACTTTCAATTACATGTCATTTTCCATTTTTGGAAACTTTTGATCTGACCTCCAATTCTTCAAGATATGTATTTGACATGATGAATAAACATTGTTGGAACATGAAAGGGATGAAACAAATCAATTTCCCAGTTCAAAACCCACAGTTGACTTTCTGTTGACTTTTTAAGTCCTCAGATGACCTAACCATGCTCTGATCAGCTTGAGCCCCTATCACTGGAGGAAATGGCTTCAAAATGAACCTTGGCTCATATAAACTCAATAGGATGATCACGTGATCCCACTCTCCATAGAATACCTCATCTCCTTAAAAATCACTGATTGGAAGAATGCAACTGATTAGGGTTGACCAGAGGTTAAAACCCTAATCCTAAGGAACCTGAGCATGAACAATGAACCCCTTACAGATGACAATAACCATGATGATGATGATGTACCCTTGAAATTAAGATAATACTCAACCTCCTTGAGGAACCAATAAAACCCTAATTGAAGAGCAACTCTCAGATGATTGATCATCAATTCAATAAGACCCTCAGGCATGAATCTCTTAACCTCTCTATCTTCTGAGAAAGACTTAGGAGGATGACTTTCTTATTATCACATGATATGCAAATATGCAAATGTCTAATGTCCTAAAACATGAAATGCAATATGCTAAACTAGTCCCAAGAAGAGGAGGGCAAATTTTGAGGTGTTACACATATGAAAATGATTCCAAGAGAAACGTTACTCTAAATTACATTACAAACAACTTTCATGTTGAGGTCTAGGGCTATTTTTTCTTATAAAGTCATTTTTTATGTTGAAAGATTATAGGTCATTTTGTCTAAATCCTAATTTGAAGGTCAACTTCCCAAAGCCATAGCTTGCTCAATTTTTATGAGATGAAAGATTTACAAGTTTCACAATCAAATTTAAGGTGTCTACTTCAACTTTTGTTTTTGAATGAAGAGCTAATTCAACTTTTGTTTTTGAATGAAGAGCTAATTCAACTTTTATGAGCATGTGATATGAGGATACATTATAGGTCATTTTGGACCAATACCATTGAACAAGTGATTTTCCTCAACTTCAAAAATGCATAACTCGTTCATCCCAAATCCAAATGAGGTCAAATTTGTGACCATTTTGAAGGTTTTTTAAATAGCTACAACTTTGATAAAGACGTGTTTCTCATTTGAAGCTCACATAAAAAGTTAGCCAAGGTGGAATAATTGAACATATGGCTTGACACTTAGAAAACATTTTGACATGTTGAAATTTTCAAACTTCCACCTCAAAATTCATCATGATACAAGCTTCAAATGGAAAAGTATTCAACATGAGAGTTTTTCTTCTTGATCTAACCTTTCCAAAGAGTCCAATTTCATCCATTTTGGACAAGGTTTGAGTGGTATGCGCATGGTCCAAACATGGCTGCATCATTTGGCAAGGATCAAACTTCAAACAGCTGCACACTTGCCTTGCATTCCAATTCACTTTCAGACTCAATTGCACTTGCTTATGGACTTAATGGAGTAGCTTCATGGGCCTGTACACGCCCATGCAAGCATGCATCACTCAATTGCCAAATTTGGAAACAACTTGGAAGATGCAAATAACACTTGAATTTGCTAAAAATAAGAGCCTCTAGCATCAGAAATGGGAACCCTTGCGCGCCAGCTTTGCCTCCACACTTCAAATCCTCACCATTGAAAGGAAAACCTGAGAATTTTCATTTGAAAATTGAGTTTGAATCTCACTGTTTGGAGATTCAAAACTCCAGGGATCCAAAGCTTTGCTCCAATCCTAAGCCACTCCTGCAAGCTTCCTAAGTAAGATCAAGTAAGAATTGAATCAAGAGAGATTGAGTTCTACACAGCATTGAAGGTATTTCCAGATTTTTTCTTCTCTTTGATTCTCTCTCAATTCTCATCAATTCTCTTGGATCCTTGGTTGTCTGAAGTCCTACCAATGTAGGCAAGAAGATTGAGTTACTTTGAGGCCAAATCGAAGCAACTCAGTTCATGTACCTCAAATTTCAACTCCATGTATCTCTCAATATACTTAGAGTTAGGATGAATTGAGGCCAAATTCGTGATCAGTGCCATTTTTACTTTAAGATCATGTCCTTCTTTTTCATTTTTGTGATGGTGATGAGAGAACCAGTCCGACCAAGGTCGCCTGAGAAGACGACCGGTGGTTTGCTCCGGCCATAAGCTGGATAGGTTCTAAGCCACAGGATCAAGTTATTTTATTTTAATCATGAGCGTTCCTTTTGAATACCAATTGTATGGCGTGCTGACTCAAGTGCACGATGGAACGTGTGTTTTGGTCCACTTGATCTGCCACCTCAATTAATGAGGGAGATCAAGTGGTCCACGTTTTTTCTGATTAATTGATTTTCATTTTATTTGTTTTATTTTCATTAATTCATATTAAATTTAATATTGATCCAAAAAATATGAGAGTTTCATCAAAAAAAAATCCACTTTCATTTTCTGAATTAAAATTTATTTTTTGGATCATTATTAATATTTTTCATGATTTAATTGATTTTTTGAATATTTTTAATTGTTTAAAAATACTTTTAAGTTTCCAAAAATCATGAATTTTTTTCTCCAAGGTCCTTTGTCCTTGTTTGACCTATGATAAATCTCATAGCCATTTCTTTGGTGCTTTGATGAGATTTTAGGAAATTGATCAACCATAATTTAATTTAATGCATATTTTTATTATTTTTTATTGTTTAAATTCCAAATTAATTGTGTAGAGTCATTTTAATTGACTTTGTGAGTTTGACTTGTGTTGCTGGGCCTTGATCATGGTTGATTTGACTTTGCTAGGTTAAGATCATTGGATTTAGGGGATTGATGGAATGTACATTCCATCTCCCAAAATGAATGAATGATCTTAATTTGGTAAAAGTCCTCCTTTGACCAATTTGTGTTGAATCCATTCCCCCTCCCTCTTCATCTTATTCCCCTTCTTTATTCTTTCATGTCATGGACCTATGATATCTCTATATCCTAAGGCTAGTTGATTGCAAAATCAACATAAATATGGATGAGATTAGGTCCCCCATTTTGCATATTCTTTTTGTGTGTCGCATGTTTCATGAGCATAGTTTATCATACTATGTCTCTAACATGTATTAACACCAAAATTCTATTGTTCGGCCTCAAATAGTTGTGACTTCTACATAAGTCCAATTACGATTGCTTAACATAGTGTTAAATTTGTGACACAAAAGGCATAGCATTCTAGTTAGTGAGATTGTAAGTCTCCCATCTTTCATGGTATTGTGTGGTAACTTTGCCTTTTTTCCTTCCTTTGGAAGATGTCTTGGTTCAAGGATCCATGCTTGTGATAAATGGGTTGAGTGTTCTCCAATAATGACTTAAACAAAAACAAAGCAAAAGAAATATTAACTTCTAATCAACTAACAACTAACATTTAATTTCAAGTTATTTACTTTTAATGCACTTTAATTTTTAAGCTTTATCCATTTGCCATTATTCATACTATTCAAGTTGTTTACTTTAATGTCATTTTCCCTTTGTCCATTTGGACCATATTTTGTTATATATTGTGTTTGTATATATTTGTTTACTTGTGTGGTCTTTTGATCTTAATGTACATAATAAGAACAAAAAACCCTAAAAGAAACATCTTGTGTGGACTGTTGGTTTGATTTGAGACTATTGGACTTAGAATTTATGCAACACTCCATATGCAAAGGACTTGGCCAATGCCAACTTTCATGAAACCAAGTGTTTGTGAAGTGAAATTTCATCTGATACAAAATTGAAGATCCATTTGAGTTCATCTGCAACATGATCATTGTGGAGTTGTTATTTTGAACCTGTGTCTTATGATCATCTTTGAAGTCATCTGATACATGGGAAATTTTGAAGAAGATCATGGAGTTTCTAAGCTTGGTTGTGGCTATTTTTATTTGATGTCTTTCTCTTCAACTTTCTATTTGTATATTGATTGTTGCTTGATTCTAAAGTCCAAGGGAAATTTGGGTTTCTATATGACATTCTTGTCTATTGGATTACAGCCCATTGGTCAGATCTTTTCAACTCTCAACTTTTAAATTTATGCTTAGGATTAGTCTCTTCATCTCATCCTCACTTCTTTAATTTAAAAATCTCTCCCCTTTTTTAAAACCTTCTTTGCGTGTGCTTGTTTTCTAAACTTAGACCATATTGCAAATTAGAAACTTTGGCCTTATGCCATTGCATTTTCAAACCTCTTTTCTTAAACAAACTTGTAAATAAACTTAACTATACTTGGCTTAAAATTTTCCAAAGACAAAAGGAACTAACACTCATTCAAACCATTTTAGGCCTCTTGTGCCTTTGTTAAATTTAAAATTTTATTAAAAGCAATGCACTCACTTTGAAATTGATACCACGAACTACGAGGTTTTGATCCCTCATTTTATGTTAGTACGTAGGAACAAGTCTGAAGGTCTTGTCAAACACAAAAATATAATTAATGAATTATTTTCTCATCCCTCCCCTCTATTTCTTGCAAACATCATTTTATACAAAAACACATATGCACACAAGAAAGGGCTCCCTAGGAGTACCTAGGACACTTTGGGTGCTAACACCTTCCCTCTATGTAACCAACCCCCTTACCTGTAATCTCTGGCATTTTATTAGTTTTGATTTGAAAACTTCTTATCTTTTTGGGTTTTATTCGTACTTTTCCCTTTTCCCTTCGAAACAATAAAAGCACGGTGGTGACTCTGGTTTAATTGACTTCTATCTTATCCATAGCTTGATAGTCATGAATTTACCGCTACATAGTGAAACAAAAAAGATCCAGTGAGAAAAAGGTATTCAATTAGTGGTTTAGCTGTCTTTGAAGTTTCCTCGATTAGTTACAAAATGGAAACTACATAAGGAAAAGAAAGTTGACCTTAAGAGAATCAAGAAACTTGTTTCGACTCTAAGTCACTTGTTTTGTGAGTATGAAAGGATTTTTAATCTTTAAGACAGACTCGTGGGATAAGTGTGCTTGTTGAAGAAATCAAGAAACGTTTTCTGCTTTAAGTCATTTTCTTTGTGAGTATGAAAGGGTTTCTTAGTTCTTAAGACTGACTAGTGGGGTAAATGTGCTTGCTGCAGGAATCAAGGTTTAATCTTTATCTTCTTGTTTAAAAGGAAGACTTATCAGATTTCCAGATCCTAAAGAGTTAGAAAACTAGAAGAAGCTTTTGATGAATATGATTCTAATAGGGACTCTAATGATGAGGAAATGGTCTTCCTCTTTAAGAGATTTCAACAGATGACCAAGAGAAACAAGAGACTCTCTAGTAGAAGCTCTAACTTAAAAGGTTTATGTTCTAGAAACAGTGAAGATGATTAGAAGATCTGCTACAACTGCAACAAGCCTGGTCACTTCTGAAATGATTGTCCTAATCTACAAAAGGAAATATCATTTAAGAGAAGCCTTTTGAAGGAAATTTTCAAGAGCAAGATCAAGAAAAGGCCTCATGGGAACATGGGATTAACTTGATGATAAAGAAGATTTAGATAGAGAAGCTAAAGAAGTCAACCTTGCACTAACGGCTCTTACACTCTCTGATTCAGAATTTGAGTCAAGTTTTGGATGTGAATCTAATAAGGAAGATGAGGTATATTCTAAACTATCTTGGTTTGATCGTATTCATGATTTAATGAGCCTTTGTCAAGATTAGTCAAGGCACGTAAAGGCTATTAAGAAACAACTTCAGTTTCTTAAGGAAGAATTGAAATCTTCTAAAGGAACTATTGAGACATTAGAAAGAAATCTAGTTGCTGCTTGAGAAGAATATGGATCTCAAATATTTCTTAATAATAGATCTTAACAGAACTTTTCTTGCAACCATGATCTATGGAATAAGTAAAATAATAGGAGATGGTGTGGGATTCCATGAAAAAGTGTGGTTTCCAAAACCTTGACATGGAAGAAACTCTCAGAACCATCTTCTTCAAGTCATGTTGATAAAAGGCTTAATAACCTATTTATGTCTAATGCTGAAGGGATCAAAGTTATAAACCCATCAGAGTCAATAATAAAGAAGTCAAAGGTTTTGATAGAACCAGAGACCTTAAGGTCAAAAGTTCTGCATGAGTCAGAACCAAAGATCTAAAAGTTATTAGTTCTAATGAAACCATAAATTATGATCCAAAAGTCAAAAGGTCAAAGGAATTCATAACCTAAGGTCCTCATGTCAAAGGTTGAAAGAAAACCAACTCCCAAGACTTCTGGATCTAAGCTTCTGAAAAGTTCAGAAACTAATGTCAAAGCTTATCCAAGACAAAAAATTTATAAAAAGAAAGTCTGAAATAAGACTAGACATTACTCTAAGGCAATGAAACATATTAAGAAAAGGCCTAGAGTAACAAACACAAAAGGACTCATAAGTTTGTGGGTACCAAAATTTGAAGTTGTGTTTGTAGATATGTGATAACATGAAACTATATCACATTTTTAGACTTGATTTAATTAAATTATATCGTTATTTGATTCAATTTATTTTATATTATTCGATATTACTCAGTATTTTCTTATTATTTATTTCAGATACCATTATTTAAAGCACGTGTGAAAAAGAAAGAAAAGGGGTGCAAAAAGAAGATTTTCTAGGAAAAGCAGCAAGCTGAAGCACCAAAGCCCAGCCCACGTTTGAAACAAAGGAAATGGCTGCCACGACCGCCACACTCACGTGCCGAGCGTCACGCCTCAAAATCTTGTGTTACGACCGTAACACATAGTGTGACGGACGTCACACATTTCATCCTATATTTTAGGCTTGACGTGCGTAACAGAGTGGACAGTTTCCCCTAAATTTCCTCCTGCACTCGTTGACGCTTTGGAACCCTACGGAAGATACTTTTGAGAAAACGGTTATTTTGAAGGGTGAATATAAATAGACCTCACAAAAAGCAAATGGGCTCGCTCCCTTCGCCGTGCAATATTTTTTCCAGCCTTATAATTTTCCAGCACTCTAAGTCTTCAAGCAATTTTTATTTTCTTTTCTTTTGTAGTTTAATTTCCGAAGCATTCAATTTATTTTCTCACGATAGTTTCTACACCGGAAACTATTGTGTAATTTTTACTGGATCTAACCTTACGTCAGATCATAGTATTTTATTTCCTTGTTTTTACTTTCCTATCTGATTGAGAATTGTGAAGAACAAATCCAACCGGCTTGTGGTGGAGTGTTCGAGCATCGAAGTTAGGAGATAAAATCCAGATTTATAGTATCTTTCCAGGTTCATTAATTAATTGATTTATTGTTTTGATTTACATATGCTTTATTCCGTTGTTTATATATATTGTTTGTTTGATATGGCCGTATTTAAGCATGATTATTGTTTATGCATGTTTAGCATGTCTGGCTAATTAATTTAGATATCGGTATGTAAAGTAAGCGGAATAAAGGAATCAAAATGGAGTTGGTTTAAATTTATTTCAAAATATAGTCACTCTTTTTCTGGTCTCAATTTACAAAGTTAATACCAAGGTTTTTGTACGAGAGTAAAAGACATACAGAAGTTAAAATCAATAGAACGACGGTTTGAGTTTTTAACTGGACAGTGTAAATTGAACATTAACTTTAAATCAGGGCGAAAGCAATTTTTAAGGTTAATTAAATTCTAATCATTTTCAAAAATTATTTTTAAAAGTTAAATGTGAGGACGAGAGTTAAGCATTTAAGTTTAATCATATACTTTAAGTCAACAGAGCGAGAGTTTGAGACGAGTGCGTTTAAACTGTTAGTATTTTCTCAAAAAGAGTTTCTATAGATTCTATTATTATCAAAAGTGACTTTAGATTTGACGAAATAGTGAGAGCGTACGTTAAAATATAAAGTCATAGTCTAATTCAATAGAGCGAGAGTTTGAGGAAAAGACTTTTAATTAATAGTGTCTACTGAAAAGACTTATTTTAAAATTAAGAAAAAGACCAACGAAGATTTGATTCCCTAATTACGACGAACTACATACTGATATCCATATTATTTGATATTTTATCTAGACCCAAATTTAGTTTTATTTTTCCCCCTAATCATTAAAGTATCATCCGCCTTAGCTTTACGCAGTAACCCTAGAAAAACGGTAGATCGATTCATTAAGTCCCTGTGGGATCGATATCTTTTAAAACTACGCGATTAGACTGTGCACTTGCAGTTAGTACCCCGATAGACTCATAAAGTCGCGATCAAGTTTTTGGCGCCGTTGCCGGGGACTTTTATTTAGTCGATATCGTAACTCTTCTGTTACGCTGTAGAGACTAAGGCAATTTTTATTTTTTTTCCCTTCTTTTTCGCTGATTTGTATGCCACACACTCGCTCACAAGGCGAGCCGTACTACTTACGAATCAACGACGTTAAACGATATCTCCGATTATTACGACGAATTCAGGAGTATCGTGTTAGAAACAATCTTCCTCCAATCGAAATTCCTGATCTCAAAAATCTCCTTCCTTCGACGATACCAGCGATGGCCGAACCAGCTCGTGCTCTTCGAGATTACGCTGCTCCATCGCAGGATGAGCCGCATTCGAGTATTGCTCCACCCGCAATCGAAGCGAACAACTTCGAACTTAAACCTTCGTTGTTGCAGGCGGTGCAACAAAATCAATTTTCTGGAAATCCTACCGAGGATCCAAACCTTCATTTATCCGTATTTGTCCAATACGCTGACCCTGTTAAAGTTAATGGTGTCACTTCAGAGGCAATTCGACTTCGTCTCTTTCCTTTCTCGTTAAGAGATAAAGCTAGAAGATGGCGTTAGTCTCTTCCTTCCAACTCAGTCACCACATGGAATGAGTTGAAGAAAGTCTTTCTTGCCCGATATTTTCCTCCAAGCAAAACAGCTATGTTGAGAGCCCAGATAAATGGATTTAAGCAAAAAGATAACGAGTCTCTTTTCGAAGCATGGGAAAGATACAAGGACATGATGAGACTTTGTCCACACCATGGTTTAGAGGACTGGTTAGTAATTCACACCTTCTACAATGGTCTCTTATACAACACAAGGTTAACAATAGACGTCGCTGCCGGTGGTGCGCTTATGGATAAACCTTACACCGACGCTTATCAACTTATCGAGAGCATGGCCCAAAATCATTATCAGTGGGGAAGCGACCGAACAATGGTAGAAAAACCTCAAACGAAAGGTGGCATGTACGAGATAAGTAGCCTTGATCATGTTAATGCAAAAGTGGATGCTCTTTCCCAGAAAATTGAAAGTTTAAATGTATCACCTCCAGCCACCGTGGTTGCCGTAACTCAAAATTGCGAAGTCTGTGGAATTCAAGGTCACACTCCTACAGATTGTCAACTCCTAACAGGAATTCAAACAGAGCAGGTGAGCTATGCTCAAGGAAATCCTTACTCGCATACCTATAACTCAAACTGGAAGAACCATCCTAATTTTTCATATAAAAGTAACAACGCTTTATACGCACCAGGTCAAGCTCCCAGTCAAGCTCCAGCTATACCTCCTGGATATCAAAAGCCGACCCCATCTACACCTAACAATAACGTTCCTAGGAAATCCAACTTGGAAATCATGATGGAGAACTTCATAGCTTCTCATCAGCAAACCAATAAAGAGTTCTTAAACCAGAATGTACACACTAGCGAACAGATTAAACAACTAGCAAGTAAAGTAGATGCCCTGGCTACCCATAACAAAATGCTGGAAACACAAATCTCGCAAGTAGCTCAACAACAAGCGCCTACTGCTGCCCCAACTGGTACATTTCCTGGACAGCCCCAACCTAATCCGAAAGGCCACGCTCATGCAATTATATTACGAAGTGGTACAGAGGTAGAAGGACCATCTAACCCAAGGATTGAGAACCAAAACTCTAAAAAGTCAACTGAGGAAGAAGGTAAACCTAAGGAAAAGGAAGAGTGTAATAAGGAAACCGTAGAGAAAAAAGAACCTTATGTACCTTCACCGCCTTACAAACCACCTATCCCTTATCCTCAAAGGCTAATTAAAACCAAAGACGCGGGCCAATTTAGAAAAATTGTCGACCTACTGAAACAATTAAACGTTACAATTCCTTTTACAGAAGCCATTACACAGATGCCCTCATATGCTAAGTTCTTAAAAGAAATTTTATCTAATAAAAGGAAACTTGAAGATAGCGAAATCGTTACACTCACTGCTGAGTGTAGCGCAATAATCCAAAAATTCCCTCTTAAACTTAAAGATCCTGGTAGTTTTTCTATACCCTGTCATATAGGAAAATTTGTCATAGACAAAGCTTTATGCGATTTAGGAGCCGGTATCAGTGTTATGCCCTTGTTCATATGCAAGAAACTTGAAATGGGAGAATTAAGACCAACTAAAATGTCAGTGCAATTAGCAGATCGTTCCGTTAGATATCTGTAACACCTCAAAATTTGCCCTCTTCTATTGGGACTAGCTTAGCATATTGCATTTCATTTCTTAGGTCATTAGTCATTGCATATTTTCATATCATGTGGTTACATTGAACAAGTCATCCTCCTAGGTCTTGATCAGAAAGATAAAGAGGTTAAGATATTCAAGCTGAGGGTTTTATGAATGGATCACTAACCATCTGAGGGTTTTGTGCTTCAAATTAGGGTTTCTTGATTCCTCAAGGGGGGTTGAGCTTTATCTTGGTTGAAATGGTACATCATCATCATCATGGTCTTATCATCACCAGGAGATTCATCATGCTTGATCAGATACCTTGGGATTAGGGTTTTGACCTCTAGTCAACCCTAATCATCTAAATTGTGCCAATCAGGGCTTGTCAAGGAGATGAGGTTTTCAATGGATAGGGGGATCATCATATGATTTTAATGAGCTTATGGAAGCTAGGGTTTCATGTTTGAGCCATTTCATCAGGAGTTTGAAGCTCAAGATCATCAGTGCATGGCCAGTTCATCTATCAGTTAGAAAAAGTCAACCAGAGGTCAACTGATGGATTTGGAGGTGGGAGAGGGTTAGAGACACTTCATTCATGTCCAAACAAGTTTCATTTGACATTTCAAACATCAAGAATGAAGAAAATAAAGTCAGATGAAAACTTTCCAAAAATAGAAAGTGACTTGTAATTCAAAATTGCCAAAAATGGAAAGGTTTTCTCCTTAAAATTACATGTCCAAAAATGCTTCAAATGAAATTTTGTCCAACATGAAAGTTGTAGATCTTGCTCTCACCTTTCCAAAAAGTCCAAGAACATGAATTTCTCATTTGTGGTTGGCAAGTTATGGATTGATCATTGTCAAGAAAAGTTGAATTTCAAAAGTGCATAACTTTTGATTCACAAGGCCAAATGGAGTGAGACTTTTTGGAGCAAATTTATTTTGATCTCCTCTATCCAATTCATGCATCACATTTCATGAAAACTCATCACACAAAAAGTGCATTTTTCAAGTGAACCTATTTTGAATTTGGAGGGAAAAAGGTGATTTTGAGAAATATTCATTGTTTTCACTCAATTCCACTTGCATTAGCTTACAAACCACATTTCTGAATTGCTCCAAACCAGAAGTTACACTGTTACATTGGTTTTGTGTATGTAAGGGTGAAATGCTAAATTTAGCATAAAACTTGGTTTTGGCTTAAACATTTGCATTTTTGCTAATCATGATTAGCAACTTCATTAACATCACATATAAAGCCATAATCATAACTGTTTTCTGATTAACCATAACAGAATTGAAATCTAGATCTAGAAATCCAAAAACTCTTCATCTCTTTCTCTCACTTTTTCTGCAATTTTCTTCACAAACCTTGCCAAGATCTTCATCAATCCTTCATCCATGTGCATTATGGAAGCTTATTGAAGCAAGATTTCATCATTTCCAAGCCAATTCAAGGACTGTTAAAGTGAGCTTCAACAATGGCAATTTGGATTTTCATCAAGATCGTGCACAATTAGCATCCAAGCCTTGCTTCATTCACCTATCCAAGCATCAAAGGACTTCTGTTTTGCATTGCCATGGCTTGAAACACGCGAATTCATAACTGCAATTCCAAGAAGGTCAGTTTTCGATTTGCCTAATTCTTGCAATTGATGTATGCTTTAGATAGATCTTGTTTAGGAGGTAATTCTGCAAGTTGAACCACTGAATTTGGTTGAGAAACAAGGAAGTTATGATGATTTGAATGTTGACATGTGAAACTTTCTTTGATCGATTCTTTGAGCATGAGTAGAATTAGATGAAATTATTGTTGGATTCGTATTGTACGTTAGGAGATCTTTCCAATGATGTATGGTTTGTGAATTTTCGTGACAAAAAGTTCTTGAGCTAGGGTTTGGATGAAGAACATGCATGAATGTTTGAAAAAATTTCCAGAAACGCTTGTTGATCCATATTTTCGCGTTTTGCCTGGCTGTTGGTGTTAGTCACTGTAGCGCGCGCTCATTTTTAAATCCATACTCCCTTCGATCCCGCTCCAGTGCATTTCTAATATTGGCTTGGCATTTTTATTCATATGCTTCACATACTTCATATGCCTTCACTCATGATGTTTTTATTTTTTTCTTTACATTAGAAAACTCGTAGCTCTCCAACCATTAATCCAATTGAGATGAAATTTTTTGTGCCATGATCCTTGTAACCTCTAATATTTTTTGGTTATTTTTATTAAAATTGTGCACGTGTGGTTTTTTGAATGGCCTAGGGTTTGTTCATATGTGTTCTTTCATGCACCTTGCTTGATGTGTTGATCATGAAATCATGATGCTTAATCCAAAATTCTTGAAATTTTGCATGCATAAACTAGAGACCTTAAGTGACATTTTGGCTTTGAGTTTGTGATTTTATCGTTCCTGGTTTGTGAGATATGAGCTGTTGAATCTAGGTGTGACAATTTGTGTCACACCATTTCTTGTCTAACTTCCTGATTTTATTTTCCATGCCATATGAACTTGAAATGAGCTGAATTTTGGCATGTTGATACTTCTGAATGTTAGGTTCACGTGTGATGTTTTATGGAATTTTTGGATGTATTTTCAATTTGTTTGAGAATTTCCTTTCTGTTTGACCAAATGTGGACCTTTTGTGAGTCATGATCTTAAATCATTTGTGAAATTCTTGATATGTATTTGATGGACTTTAAATTTGGTGGAGTGATTCTAGACACATTGAAGTTTGCCATGGCTTTGGTTTGGTGCATTTATCATGTTCCTACTCTGTTTTATGCTTGTTTGAAGTTGATACATGATTTGGTGCCTTGTATGAGCTTGTTTGAACATTCTTTGACTTAGGGATTTTAATTGACATGCTTCCACTTGTCCAAATTGCTTGAAATTTGGTGTGTAGATCATGTTATGAGTGCTGTTTAGCCATGATTTTTCCTGGGATTTATTGATTTGTTTTTTATTGAGTTTGGATTGATTCATTCTGTTTGGTCCAATGAGCTTTGAACTTGCATATTTTGCACTATTTGTTGTATGAAATGAAATTGGTGTGTGATATGAATGTGATACCACTTGGACATTGTTCTAATTTGATTGAACTTGATTTGTGCCAATTTTCATGTTCTGTTTTGAAATATTTCTCCCTTTTTGACCCTAGGCTTTGTCCCAGGGGTTTGCTTCTCATGTTTAAGTTGTGTTTTCAAGACAAAAGGCATATGGCATGGAGGAATTAATTCACTTGGCTTGAGTTTCTTATTTGATTGATGTTGATTAAAATTAAGTTTGTTTTGTAGGTGGCTTCTAAGTCATTTGTGTTGAGCATTGGCTTATGCTTTGCTTGATGCATTGCTTGTGTACAGTTAACTGTTGACTTTTAGTTTGTCTGTTTGACTGTTTGAGCTGAGTACTGATTATGTTAGATTGATTTCAGGTACATTAGTTGCTATAGTTCATTGTGAACTTGCTTGTGTTGTTGCTTGGTTGCTTAACCAATTGAGGTAGAATTCCTTTTCTCCATGTAGTCTGGAAGACCTGGCCTGTTACTTGGCCAGGCACCTGTCTGAAGTCCTCCTTAAGAGGCAATGCTTGTGCTTGTTTATCTTTGTCCCCAAGCAGGAAAAGACCTTTGTTAAGGCAATTGGCAGACACAAGAGATGTGTAATCCATCTCCTGCTATTCTGTTGAGTCATCCCTTGGCTCACATTACATGTTGATGCCTTGAGGATAGTAACCCAAGATCCTTGTACAGTTGTACAGTTGAGTCAGTGTCATAAGTGTAGAAGGGTTCCCACTTTCTGAACCCACACTTCCTTTGTCTAAAGCTCTCCCTGGCCAGGGATAAGAGCTGTGAGGCACACCCCTCACTCCCATTTCATCTGCTTCACCCTAACTCTCAATGTTAGGGTTAAGAGCTAACATCACCTGATACAGTTGGCTTGCTTTTGCAGCCTAACCCTTGTGTGAGCCCACTTTGTCTGTATATAGTGTGTGCTATTTGTGATTGTTTGCTTTGATTGCTTTGCCTGTTTAGGATTAGCTTGCTGCCTGTGCAAGTTAGGATAGAAACCTTAACATAGGGCTATGATGCATGATAACTATTAGGCTCGAGTCCAGCTCCCTAGTAGTTTGTGTCTCCCTTTGTATCTGGTTAGGTTAGTCTTTCTCCCGTTCAGGGGAACTACGTCGCCCTGATCCTCATACCAGATGAGGTATGTAGGCAGGAGACCGTGCAAGGTCTCTCCGGGCACCCTTTTTCTTTTTGAGTGTGTTTGCTTGACAGTTGCTAGGCTCGAGTGCCTGACTCCTTAGTAACTTGTTTGTTTGTTAACCCTCTCGTGTGTAGGAGATGGATGTAAGCCCAGCAATTGGCATTCTGTATCCTCTTGTTGTGTGCTTGGAGTCCGGTATAAGTCCATCAAGTGGCATCTGGTTTCCAGTGTGGGTTTGTTTGGTTCGGAAGCTGATGTAAGTCCAGCGATTGGCGCTCGGGTTCCATGTTTGCCTATTTGTGTGTTTGCTTTGACGTCTCAGCGTCTGTGCGTGTGTTTTGTTTCGGCGTGCGTGAGCCGAACTACGGTAGCTCTGATTCTCGTTCCAGACGAGATACGTAGGCATAGGATGCGATATCCTATCGAGCCCTTTCCTCTCTTCCCCCACCTGTGTTGTTTTCAGTGTGTGTGTGTGATGTTTGTGAGCAGTTTTAGCAACCTTAACCTATCTTTTTGAGCGTGGATCCCGTCGAGTACGACGGATGCGTAGGGGTGCTAATACCTTCCCTTCGCATAACCGACTCCCGATCCCTTTCTCTTTGGTCGCGAGACCATGCTTTTCCCAGGTTTACTTCGAGCGTTTCCTTTCCCTCTTTTGGGATAAATAACGCACGGTGGCGGCTCTGTGTTGTTTTGTTTCAGCCCGCCGGTTGTTTTTCGCGGATGCGACAGCTGGCGACTCTGCTGGGGACTAGAAGTTGACCTATTGCTGGTCCGTCTTCCCTAAGCGAGTCTCTCCTAGCGTTCTAGGATAGTTTAGGTTGCTTGTTGCTCTATTTATTGCATTTGTTATTCTGTTGTGTATATATTTGCATAAATATTTGCATGCATCATACTATCATGTTGCTGTCCTCTGTACAGGTGGTTCGTCTGTTTTGGGGTGGGTGTTCTGAGTGGGGCTAAAACCCAGGCCCGAGTATACACCTAGGATTAGTGTGGTCTCATGTTGCCTCCTTCATGTTAGGTCAACATGTGTTTGGCAACGTGATGTACCACAAGCCGGACGAGGTTCTTTTGAGGGAACTTTTCCTTTGTGGAGTATCCACTTTGGTTTAGTGACTTCATCTGAGCTATTGACTTCGGTGACCGATCTTTCCCGGATCTTTGGTTTAGACGATCTTAAGGGAGCTACAATGGCACACCCGAAAGGGCAAACCCATTGAGTATCTTTGCCTGATTGTCGAGACCATTATCCGCCTTAGGATGACCTGATTAGAATTTACCTGTGAGGGGAGGGTGATTCTTACAGATGCATGTTCAAATGGTGACTCAGATGGTGACTATTGGTTCCATTGATCAGAGTCATATTTATAAGTCGGATTTGTGGACGTTTATTTATGGACGCCGAAGTGTTGTCCGTGGTATTTATCAGTGGGGATCCGTTTATTTCAGGATTCCCCGGGCCGATTCAGAGGATTGTGGTTATCTGCTCAGAGATTGTTTGGTGATGATGGTGATGTATCTTTCAGTTCCGTTTATTTCAGAACCCTTGAGTTGGATTTGTGGTTACATATTCCTTCGGATGGTTGTGATCAATTCAGAGATCAGGGCTGTAACTCAGAGCAATAGATGTTCAGATGACTTGGAGGATGGCAATACATTGCATTCATTCATCAGCATCATTAACATTTTGCATTTACCTGCATCTAACACATGTTTATCCATATGCAGGGACATTTTCGATCAAGATCCTGGTTGAGAGACTTCTTGCTCAGACATGAGGACCGGTTTGAAAGACGATGTTGTCTATAGCTTCTTAGACCCAGAGATCGGTGTGCTGAAGGATATGATAGCATTGATTACACCCGACCATGTGGGGATGTTTCGTGAGATATACGGTGGTATTCTGAAGCTGGTTTTCAGGCTCACGGACAGTGACAGGAGCGCCATTCATACTCTTCTCCAGTTCTATGACCCGGGTTTGAGATGTTTTATGTTCCCGGACTATTTGTTGGGGCCTCTGATGGAGGACTATGCCAGCATTTTGGGTATTCAGATCCGAGATCAGATTCCTTTTTGTGCCATTAGGGGAAAGCCTGACATCCTTGGGATTTCCCGTGCTCTTTATTTGAGTCCGGAGATGATCAAGGAGGGTTTGAAGGAGAAGGGCAAATTACCTGGTTGTCATCTGAGTTTCTTGGAAGCTAAGGCCAAGGAACATGCTGCTGTGGGGAATTGGAAGATGGTCTGTGCCTTGATCGCTGTGAGCATTTATGGGACCATTTTGTTTCCTAATCAGAAGAACTTCGTGAACATTAATGCCATCAGATTGTTCATACAGAGGAACCATATTCCTACTCTGATTGGAGATGTCTACTACTCGGTTCATAACAGGAACGAGAAGCGGCGTGGAGGTTTGATCCGATGTTGTGCTCAGATGCTGTACAAATGGTTCATGGAGCCACTGATATAGCTTGGACTCATAACGATATGGCTGGACGGGATTTCATATACAGTTGTGGGAGTCTTCCCAATGTACCTCTTGTAGGAGTTCAAGGTTGCATCAATTACAACCCAACGCTTCTCAGGAGACAGATGGGGTTTGCTATAGAGGGTCCTCCTCTTGGACGAGAGATTCAGGAGTCCTTCTACTTCCCAATTGAGGGCAATTAGGCCAAGTTGAGGCAAGTGTTGGATGAATGGTGCGATATTCAGAGAAAGGGCAAAGTTCCTTATGGCAAGGTTAATAGCCGGTATTTCCCTCTATTTTATGATTGGCTTCGGAAGAGGATAGAGCTCACACATCTACCATTTCCGGGAGGCGATCCTGGGTGTCCTCTGATTGAGGGTCCGCGTTCTTCTATCAGTATGGAAGAATTCCTCGAGATGAAGAGGGCCAGAGATCAGTTGCTTGCAGAGAAGACAGAATTGGAGATGAGTGTCGCTCGGGTTAAAATGGCTAATCAGGAGATCAAAGGGAAGATGGAAGATCAAGACAAGTGACATGCCTTGGAAGTGAAGCGCTTTGAGATGGATACTGCCTACTATGGCAAGGTCAGTCAAGCTTTAGCGTTGTCTACAAAGGAGCACGACATCACTAAGGAGAAGCTAGCCAGAGATGCAAAGGTCATCGAAGATCAGAAGAGGAGGCAAATCCTTGTGAAGGATCAGAGAGAAGACAGAGTCAGAGTCCTCATCACTGAGTGGGAGGAAAAGCTGAAGATTAAGGAAACAGAGAATCTGAAGATCATTGCTGAGAGAGATCATTATATCGCTGAGAGAGATCATTACATTGCTGAGAGAGATCATTACTTCAGGCAGATGAAGATTCATCAGAAGGAGGTGGGGAGATTACAGCAGGAGAACACCGAGCTCAGGTTCGCCGCAGAGTTCACGAAGATGGTTGATGATATAGGGCCTTCTGTAGGACCTTCATCAGGCTAGACCTATCTTTTGTGTGGATTACCGTCAGGCCTGTTGATGGAATTCACTTTCTTGTATTTTCCTTTCTGATTCTGGAGAATTGTATTTGATTTGTATCAACTTTGATGTATGACTATGGCACTTATTGTGCATTTTGCTATGTGATGGTTATTTTCATTCTGTGATCAATCTTCAAGCTTTATTTGCTATACCGTATGCACTCACACAGCACACACATGGTTGGGGGTATTTTGCTAAATCATATATCTCTGATCTGTATGATGAAATCAAATGATGAATGTCAGAATATTGCTGCCGGATTATTATTTGTCTCAATGAAGCCAGTATCGAGAGAGAAAGTGTTCCTCATGGGGATAAACACTGCATTCATGCATGATCATAATAACTTGTTTTTATTTTACAGGTATCAGTCCTAACATGCTTGATTGTTTCAGGAATCATTGCTCGTGCTCGTAGAGTTGTACCTTTGCACTCAACACGCCCTCACAGATATTTTACCCGACGCAATACTCCAAGGCTGATGGATCTCCCAAACACTGATATTCTCGAGCTGAAAGATAAAATGAGCGAACTGATCAACATCATGCAGGGTTTTGCGGTTGGTCAGAAAGCGTTAGCTGACAAAGTTGAGAAGCTCGAGCGGGCTTCAGCTGCTAATAGTGGTGTTAACCTGGATGGTGTCTCCAACCAGGGGCTGGGTGGCTCAAGAGATGGCGGAAAGAGAACGACCGTGGGCGTAGTGAACAATGTCGGAGGTTTTGGTGCTGCTACTGGTGGTCAACCTGGTCCGATGGGCAACAATATGAAAGATAGTCTATTCCCGCCATTCTTTGGGGTTGATGATGACATAGAGGAAGACAGAGAAGCTGATCAGTTCTCTATGCACAACGAGCCGTTTGGGCAATATGGCGTCCAACCACCGAATAAGGAAATCCAATTGCTGGCAGAAAAGATCAGAGCTTTGGAGAGCTATGCCACTCCCGGGGTCGTAAACATGTCAAACATGGGGTTGGTCGAGGGGATTGTGATCCCACAGAAGTTCAAGGCGCCCGCGTTTGATAAATATAATGGGAGTTCTTGCCCGGAAACTCACCTTCAAGCCTTTGTCCGCAAGATCTCTGCATACACGATGGACCAAAAGCTTTGGATGTACTTCTTCCAGGACAGTCTGTCCAGAGGATCCTTGGAATGGTACACCAAGCTGAAATCTTCTGACATCAAGAGCTGGCAGGATCTTGGTGATGCTTTCTTTAAACAATATCAATTCAACGCTGACATGGCCCCTAGTCGTACCCAGCTGTAGGGTATGTCTCAAAAGTCAAGTGAGGGGTTTAAAGAATATGCGCAGAGATGGAGGGAGTTGGCTGCCAGAGTGCAACCTCCGCTGGTGGATAGAGAGATGTCTGATTTGTTCATGGGTACCCTGCAGGGGGCGTTTGCTGAAAGAATGGTGGGTTGTCCAATGACTAACTTCGCCGACATAGTGGTGGCCGGAGAAAAGATTGAGAGCTGGCTGAAGCTCGGAAAAATTCAGGGTGGTAATGCTTCATCGGCTGGGTCGAAGAAGCCTTTCGGGAACGGCCAGAGGAAGAAAGAGGGTGATACCAGCGCCGTGTACACTCAAAGGGGACCCAGTAGGGATCGTTACTTTCAGCACAATGCTGCGGTAACTATTCCTGCTGATAATCAGCCTGCACAACAGCAACAGCAGCAACCGCAACAACAAAGACAACCATTTCAGCAGAGGGCTGGATACCAAGTCAGGGGGAGAATGAATGATCGACAGTTTGACAGGCCGCCTGTGACCTATTCCTTTCTACTGAAAAAGTTGAAAGACTTGGGGTTGGTACAAATGAGAAATCTGGCACCTTTGAGACCTGATCAGAGGCCAGCCAATTACGATGAGAATGCAAAATGTGAATTTCATTCAGGTGCGCCCGGACACAACATAGAGAACTGCAAAGCTTTTAAGCATGTAGTTCAAGACCTGGTGGATTCAAAAGCAATCAACTTTGCACCGTCCCCCAATATGAATGCTAATCCCATGCCCGCGCATGGTCAAAGGGGGGTGAATGCTATCTCTGAGGAGAATAGGATCGGGCTGTTGAATGTTGATCAGCTGAAGACTCCTTTGGCTGAGGTCAAGAGGCAGTTGTTGTTGAATGGGGTTTATCCGGGCTGTGGTGATGATTGTGCTGCGTGCACTACTGTTGAGGGGTGTATACTATTGAGAGAAACTATCCAGAGGCTGATGGACGAAGGAAGTGTTAGGGTTGAGAAGGCTGGTTTGGGGAAAGATGAGGTCTCCACCATAACAATTTACTTCGACCCGGTTGATTTGTCAACTCTGGCGGAGGCGACTCCAGTTACCATCATGGTACCTGGGCTGATTCCCTATGACAAAGATGATGCCGTGTCGTGGCATTATGGTGGGGAAGTTTATTGCAACGGAGAGAAGGTGGAAGAGCAAGCTGCAAGTGAAACCACCGTTTCAAAGGTGGATAATGTCGGCCCTAGCGGTTTCACTCGCAGTGGAAGACTGTTTGCTCCCGATACGTTGAGGGGAGGAGAAGGAGAAAAAGAGAAAAAAGAAAAGGCCGAGGCTTTAGCCAGGGCGAAAGGAAAACAAGTGGTTAGTGATGGTACTCCCGTAGTGACACCGGCGCCTGTTGGGTCGGAAGAAGAACTTGATGATGATGCAGAAGAATTTTTAAGAATCATCAAGAAGTCTGAGTACAAGCTTGTGGACCATCTGCAGCAGACTCCTTCCAAAATATCAATCCTATCTTTGCTGTTAAGCTCTGAGGGGCATAGAGAGGCTTTGTTGAAAATTTTGAAGAAGGCCTATGTTCCTCAGGAGATAACAATCAATCAACTGGAAACGGTAGTGTCTAATGTGCATGCCAACCATGGGTTGGGTTTTACCGATATGGATTTGACTGTAGATGGAAGGAATCATAACCGGGCTTTACACATCGCAATGGAATGTAAAGGGGCCGTGCTTTCGCATGTGCTGGTTGATACCGGCTCCTCATTGAATGTGTTGCCAAAGAAAGCCCTGACAAAGATGAATTGTGAAGGGTTGATCCTGACGCCCACAGATCTGATAGTGCGGGCTTTTGATGGGTCAAAGCGGGCTGTGTTCGGAGAGGTTGAGCTCCCGGTGAAGATAGGCCCTGAGGTGTTTAAGTCGACTTTCTACGTCATGGATATTCAGCCGGCATACAGTTGCCTGTTGGGTCGACCGTGGATTCATGCTGCTGGGGCAGTAACCTCGACTTTGCACCAAAAGCTGAAGTATATTTGGGAAGGACAGGTTGTTACCGTCTGCGGAGAAGAGGACATCTTTGTCAGCCACCTTTCATCATTCAAGTACGTGGAGATGGACGGTGAGATATGGGAGACGCCAAGTCAAGCATTTGAAACCGTTAAGGTGGAGAATGCTCTGTTTGCAAAAGAAGAGGAGAAACCGTCCATATCTTCGTGCAAACAGGCCGCCGAGGTGGTGAAGAATGGAGAGGCTCCCGGTTGGGGTAGGATGATGGATATCTCCGCCAAGAAGGACCGCTTCGGAGTGGGGTATCAACCGAACAGAGGCTCGCCTGGACAAGGCAGAGGACGCCGTACGTCAGTCACATTCACCAGTGCCGGAATGCTGGATCCGGATCACATTTGCATGATGGGTGATGAAACTGATAGTGATTGCGAAATTGACCGGTGGATAAAGCCGTGCGCACCAGGGATGGGAATCCAGAACTGGAAGGCTGAAAAGATCATCAGGGTCACTCTGCTCGAAGAGTAATGATTTCTGTTTTCAATTTTTATCTGCATGAAAGCCATACGTGTTGCCCGACACGTAATGGTTCATTGTAAGGGCCACCTCATGTTTCATTTTGCAAATTTCTTGCATCATTAATAAAAGGATGTTTTTCAGTTAAAAGCGGTGTTCCCTGTTTTTCATTTATTTTTGCAGTTTAAAAACAAAAAAAATAAAAATGGCAATGTTTTCATTTTTCTTTTCGATTTGTCTCGCACCGATTCTAAAGCAATGCATGAATCCACATTCATGCAGATGCGATCATTCTCCGGATCTCATTGATAACAATCCTGTTACACCCTCGTATGACTTCGACAATCCGATCTATCAAGCCGAAGAAGAAGGCGAAGAAGATTGTGAACTGCCAGGGGAGTTAGCCAGGTTGTTGAAACAAGAGGAGAAAGTGATTCAGCCGCACGAAGAGCAGATTGAGGTTGTGAATCTGGGTACCGATGAGGTCAAAAGAGAGGTGAAAATCGGGGCTGCTCTGGAGGCGAGTGTCAAGAGCAGAATGGTGGCATTGTTGAAAGAGTATGTCGACATCTTTGCCTGGTCTTATCAGGATATGCCAGGGTTGGATACCGATATCGTTGTGCACAAGCTACCGTTGAGAGCGGATTGTCCTCCAGTGAAGCAGAAGTTGCGCAGAACTAGACCTGATATGGTGATGAAAATTAAAGAGGAAGTGCAGAAGCAGTGGGATGCTGGTTTCCTTGCTGTCACTAATTATCCGCCATGGGTCGCGAACATCGTGCCAGTCCCGAAGAAGGATGGGAAAGTAAGAATGTGTGTGGACTACCGAGATCTGAACAGAGCTAGTCCGAAAGATGATTTTCCACTACCTCACATTGATGTGTTGGTAGACAATACAGCTCAATTCTCGATGTTTTCCTTCATGGATGGCTTTTCTGGCTATAATCAAATCAAAATGTCGCCAGATGATATGGAGAAAACAACGTTCATTACACCGTGGGGCACCTTTTGTTACAAGGTGATGCCATTCGGTCTCAAGAACGCCGGTGCTACTTATCAGAGGGCCATGGTGACTTTGTTTCATGATATGATTCATCATGAAATTGAATGCTATGTTGATGACATGATAGCAAAGTCCCAGACAGAAGAGGGGCATTTGGTAGATCTGGCCAAGTTGTTCGACCGGCTGAGACAGTTCAGACTGAGGTTGAATCCGAACAAGTGCACTTTCGGAGTGCGGTCCGGTAAATTGCTGGGGTTCATTGTAAGTGAGAAAGGAATCAAGGTTGATCCTGCTAAAGTAAAAGCAATAAGAGAAATGTCTGAACCGAGAACAGAGAAAGAGGTTCGTGGTTTCTTAGGTAGATTGAACTACATTTCACGGTTCATATCTCATCTAACGACCACGTGTGAACCGATTTTCAAGTTGTTGAGAAAAGATCAAACGGTCAGGTGGAATGATGATTGCCAAGAGGCATTTGAAAAGATAAAAGAATATTTGCAGGAGCCTCCGATTCTGATGCCTCCTGTGGAGGGACAACCGTTAATTCTGTACTTGACGGTCCTCGAGGGGTCTATGGGGTGTGTATTGGGGCAGCATGACGAGTCTGGTCGAAAAGAGCATGCCATATACTACCTTAGCAAAAAGTTTACCGACTGTGAAACAAGATATTCACTGCTCGAGAAAACTTGTTGTGCTTTGGTCTGGGCTGCTCGCCGACTGAGGCAGTATATGCTGGTTCATACCACTTTATTGATTTCCAAGATGGATCCAATCAAGTACATTTTTGAAAATCCAGCATTGACCGGACGGGTTGCGAGGTGGCAAATGATTTTAACTGAGTATGATATACAGTATACCTCTCAGAAGGCGATCAAGGGGAGTGTATTGTCTGATTACCTCGCTCAGCAACCCATTGAGGATTATCAACCGATGAAGTTTGAATTCCCTGACGAGGACATCATGTTTCTCAAATCGAAAGATTGCGAGGAACCAATCCCGGAGGAGGGGCCTGACCCTGAATCCGAATGGATTCTGATGTTTGATGGGGCCGTTAACGTGAATGGTAGCGGTGTTGGTGCTGTTTTGGTTACGCCGAAAGGATTCCACATTCCTTTTGCTGCCCGGCTAACATTTGAGTGCACCAACAACGTGGCTGAATATGAAGCTTGCATATTGGGGATTGAAGAGGCGATTGATTTGAGGATCAAGAACCTTGTCGTATATGGAGATTCAGCTCTGGTTGTGAATCAAGTTAACGGAAAATGGTATACGCATCAATCTCATTTAGTTCCATACCGGGATTATACGAGGAGGTTGTTGACGTTTTTCACCAAGGTGAAGTTGCATCATGTGCCTAGAGAGGAGAATCCTTTGGCAGATGCTCTGGCTACTCTGGCTGCCTTGATTAAGGTGCAGTGGTGGAATCAGTTCCCCAGCGTTGAGGTAGGTCGTCTGGATAGACCGGCTTATGTGTTTGTTGTTGATACAGCGCCTGATGATGAGAAGCTGTGGTATTACGATATCAAGCGCTATCTAGAGACTCAAGAGTATCCTGAGGGAGCATCTAAAAAGGACCGAAAGACGCTGCGGAGGTTGGCCATGGTGTTCTATCTGAATAAGGATGGGGTTCTGTACAAGAGGAATTTTGATTGGGTCTTGCTTAGATGTGTTGATGATAAAGAAGCAAGCCAATTGATGAAAGAGGTTCATGAGGGATCGTTCGGTACCCATGCCAGTGGGAATGCAATGGTAAAGAAGCTGCTGAGGGCAGGTTATTACTGGATGACAATGGAGGCCCAATGTTTCAATTTCGTGCGGAAGTGTCATAAATGCCAGATTTATGCTGACAAGGTGCACGTGCCTCCAAATCCGTTGAGTTTAATGTCGTCTCCGTGGCCGTTTGCTATGTGGGGCATTGATATGATTGGAAAGATTGAGCCTACGGCTTCGAATGGGCACCGATTCATATTAGTGGCTATTGATTACTTCACCAAGTGGGTGGAAGCAGCCTCTTATACGAACGTGACGAAGCAGGTCGTGGCCAGATTCCTGAAGAGAGACATCATTTGCCGATATGGGGTTCCCAAAAGAATCATTACTGATAATGGTTCTAATTTGAACAACAAGATGATGGCAGAACTGTGCCAGGAATTCAAGATTGAGCATCACAATTCTTCTCCTTATCGTCCGAAGATAAATGGGGCGGTTGAGGCAGCCAATAAGAATATAAAGAAGATTGTGCAGAAAATGGTGGTGACCTATAAAGACTGGCATGAGATGTTGCCGTTTGCATTGCATGGGTATCGAACGTCGGTACGTACATCTACTGGGGCAACGCCTTTCTCGTTGGTATATGGAATGGAAGCTGTGCTACCGGTTGAATTTCAGATTCCCTCTTTGAGAGTCCTGATGGACGTGAAGTTGCAAGAGGCTGAATGGGTAAGGACCCGGTATGAGGAGTTGAGCCTGATTGAGGAAAAGAGGCTGGCAGCCATTTGCCATGGGCAGTTGTACCAGCAACGGATGAAACGTGCTTTTGACAGAAAGGTACGACCTCGTGTGTATCACGTAGGTGATATGGTGCTGAAAAGGATCCTTCCTCCTCAAAACGATCGTATGGGCAAATGGACACCCAATTATGAAGGTCCATTCGTGGTCAAGAAGGTTTTCTCTTGCGGAGCCTTGTTGTTAACGACCATGGATGGCGAGGATTTTCCATCCCCTGTGAATGCGGACGCAGTTAAAAAATACTTCGTATAAAGAGACCCGCTGGACGAAAAGAATAAAATAGTCTAGGCAAAAATGGGCATCCCGGCGAACCAAAAAAACAGAAAGAAAAGGTTCGGGCAAAAATTAGGGATAAAAAGAAAAAATGTACACCCGGCAAGTCGAAAACCTGAAAAGGCGACTTGGGCAAAAAAGGGTATCCCGGTGGACTGAAAACCCGAAAGGGCGGTCCAGGCAAAAGAGGGATTGAAACGAACAACTGTGCCCGGCATGATCGTTTGCGCTTTGGTTAAGGCACATGGATAATACCCGGTAGGGATCGATCAGAAGCGTCTTGTTCAGAAGGCAGAAAGCACGGAAAGTCTGAGGACATAGAGGGTGTAACCGAGTTGGAACTCGATGAGATCACGGGTTGCACATTGCCATTAGGATAGATTTTTCCTTTTGTGCGCAATTACCTCTTTTCAGGAATTGCTTCCTTTGTATTGCTCGGTTATGAGCCACACTTTTCAATCAATAAAATGCATATTCAGTCAAATAATTTTGTTTTTGTTTTTCATTACCGCTTTGATTGCGAAAACATCCAATTGTTTGTGATAAAGAATCTTGCATTTTAAAGACATACAGGTCCCTTCCAATGCATGTTTATAAGATTGAAAACTTGAAATCTTATTCGGAAGGTTGAGTGACCCAAGTGTTGAATTCTTGACACGCCTGGGGCACGGTTTTATCTAACGGTCTCTTTTGCAGGTACTGTTAGATATTTTTCGCTCACTTGCAGGTGATGATGTGGAAGCTCTTGACAAAACAATCCCCATGGAGTCCAATAAGGGACGAATGAATAGAAGAACGGTGAAAAGACGACGACGAGACGTACGACGATCCTTGAAATTAATCAAGAAGACTCTTCAAAGTCTGAAGATTGAAAAGTTTGTATCAATTCCAGGAGTTCGCTCTCCGTCGAGCGCGGAGCAGTTGGGAATACAAGGTGATGAATCAGAAAATTCCAGACGAGTCTGGGAGTTCTCAAAATTGGAAAGCTGACATGGGAGTTGGATATGAATACCATGGTTCGACGAGTCGTCGAGTGTTCAGTACCAGACTGTCCTCATCCCCAAACAGAGTCGGGAGGACTAATTCCCCAGCAGATCCCAGGTCTGTGGTTTCCCTAGCAGGGTCAGGATGGTTTTCGCCAGCAGGTTTGAGATCGATGCTTCCCTAGTCGCCAGGTCTGGAGGTTGCTCTTTCCCAGGGGAAGTATCTGTGGGTGGTGGTTTCCCAAGCAGAGTCTGGAGTGTTGCATTCCCAGCAAGTCAAAGACTGGTGTATCCCCCACAGAGCGTTGGTGGTTCCTTCCCCAGCAATTCCCCAAGCAGATCGGGTGCAAAGGAGATCATCCGTAGCAAGGGTTGCCTTTTCCCAACAGCAGTGCTATTCCCCAGCAGGGTGGAAATTGGAGTGGTGGCGAGTTCCTCAGCAGAGTGTCTCGAGCTCCCCAGAAGAGTCCCTTAAGGGGGATACTTTTTATACATTCATCATGTAGAATAAGCATAGCATATTGCATAATGAATCGCGTAGCATTTCCATGATTATGGAGCATTGCGTTGAAAAAAGTCATGCATCATTGCAAGCATAGGCTAGTCTCAGGGCGTGGTTACCGTTTGAGATATGGTTTTGCCAGTGGGTGAAGATGCTACTCGAACCGTGGTTACCGTTTGAGGAGTGGTTTCATTAATTGGAAAAGCAGCAGCGTTGCAAGTATCAGTTACTCAAGCCGTGTTTACCGTTTGAGATTTAGTTCACCGGATGGTGAAGGTGTTACTCTGAGGAGTTTAACATCATGACGCGATCAGCGCGACTCAAGCCGTGTTTACCGTTTGAGATTTAGTTCACCGGATGGTGAAGGTGTTACTCTGAGGAGTTCAGCATCATGACGTCAGATCAACAATGTTCCCCAGTAGTGCGATACTGGGGGAAACTTTTCCGTCGGACGGAGATGGAAATGAAATCAAAGGACGTTACGCGATCAGCGCGACAAACGGGGTCAAATGGAGAAAAGGAAATGTTGCGGCATTTTTTGGAGAGCGGGGTTCAAATGGAGATTGGAGTTGAAGATTATATCCGGGATGAGGTCCTCAGGATTGTCTTCTGTTCATGTGTTACCTTAGACTTTGGCTGAGGCCAATGGAGGTCGTTATGGGTGTCTTCTGAGGAAGAGATGCACATGTTACCTTCCTTTTGTGAAGGTGTACCCTCTGATATGTCGCCCTCAGAGTGGTGTTTGGTGTTATTTCCGACATTGCCAGTGGAATTATCACAAGAAATTGGAGACTGGGGTTCAAATGGAGAAAGGGAAATGTTGAGGCATTTTCTGGAGAGCGGGGTTCAAATGGAGAAAAGGAGACACGAGGTGTTTTCTGGAGAACGGGGTTCACAATGGCGATCGCGAGTTATCGTCAGGCGACTGGGGTTCAAATGGAGAATGGGGTTCATTATTTTGGCAAATAAGATGTCGGGGTTCAAATGCAGTGATCCGGGATCACTTGCGCGAAGGAAAATTTCGGGGTCCAAGAAAATGAAAAAAAAAAGAGAAGATTTTTGGGGTTCAAGAAAAGCATTAAAAAGAGATGATAATCCCCAGCGGATGTGTGGTGTTCAGGCCATGGTTATCCCTGCGTTACCATTTATTTTGGTATCCAGGTCGACATTCTGTTTCGGTGATCAGGCCGACTTTCTCCATATCAGACAGATTCTTCTTTCAAGATTGTTTCTTTGCCAATTCTGACAGGCATTGTTAATTATTTCCCATCAGAGTGCAAATTGTTTGTCTGTTCTTGGTATTCAATCACTCTTCATCCTGATCATCTGAAAGCCGAGGCTGTTCATATCGACAGGTTCACAGTGGATTGAATAGGGGCAGCTGTAACACCTCAAAAATTGCCCTCTTCTATTGGGACTAGCTTAGCATATTGCATTTCATTTCTTAGGTCATTAGTCATTGCATATTTGCATATCATGTGGTTACATTGAACAAGTCATCCTCCTAGGTCTTGATCAGAAGATAAAGAGGTTAAGATATTCAAGCTGAGGGTTTTATGAATGGATCACTAACCATCTGAGGGTTTTGTGCTTCAAATTAGAGTTTCTTGATTCCTCAAGGGGGGTTGAGATTTATCTTGGTTGAAATGGTACATCATCATCATCATGGTCTTATCATCACCAGGAGATTCATCATGCTTGATCAGATACCTTGGGATTAGGGTTTTGACCTCTGGTCAACCCTAATCATCTGAATTGTGCCAATCAGGGCTTGTCAAGGAGATGAGGTTTTCAATGGATAGGGGTATCATCATATGATTTTAATGAGCTTATGGAAGCTAGGGTTTCATGTTTGAGCCATTTCATCAGGAGTTTGAAGCTCAAGATCATCAGTGCATGGCCAGTTCATCTATCAGTTAGAAAAAGTCAACCAGAGGTCAACTGATGGATTTGGGGGTGGGAGAGGGTTAGAGACACTTCATTCATGTCCAAAAAAGTTTCATTTGACATTTCAAACATCAAGAATGAAGAAAATAAAGTCAGATGAAAACTTTCCAAAAATAGAAAGTGACTTGTAATTCAAAATTGCCAAAAATGGAAAGGTTTTCTCCTTAAAATTACATGTCCAAAAATGCTTCAAATGAAATTTTGTCCAACATGAAAGTTGTAGATCTTGCTCTCACCTTTCCAAAAAGTCCAAGAACATGAATTTCTCATTTGTGGTTGGCAAGTTATGGATTGATCATTGTCAAGAAAAGTTGAATTTCAAAAGTGCATAACTTTTGATTCACAAGGCCAAATGGAGTGAGACTTTTTGCAGCAAATTTATTTTGATCTCCTCTATCCAATTCATGCATCACATTTCATGAAAACTCATCACACAAAAAGTGCATTTTTCAAGTGAACCTATTTTGAATTTGGAGGGAAAAAGGTGATTTTGAGAAATATTCATTGTTTTCACTCAATTCCACTTGCATTAGCTTACAAACCACATTTCTGAATTGCTCCAAACCAGAAGTTACACTGTTGCATTGGTTTTGTGTATGTAAGGGTGAAATGCTAAATTTAGCATAAAACTTGGTTTTGGCTTAAACATTTGCATTTTTGCTAATCATGATTAGCAACTTCATTAACATCACATATAAAGCCATAATCATAACTGTTTTCTGATTAACCATAACAGAATTGAAATCTAGATCTAGAAATCCAAAAACTCTTCATCTCTTTCTCTCACTTTTTCTGCAATTTTCTTCACAAACCTTGCCAAGATCTTCATCAATCCTTCATCCATGTGCATTATGGAAGCTTATTGAAGCAAGATTTCATCATTTCCAAGCCAATTCAAGGACTGTTAAAGTGAGCTTCAACAATGGAAATTTGGATTTTCATCAAGATCGTGCACAATTAGCATCCAAGCCTTGCTTCATTCACCTATCCAAGCATCAAAGGACTTCTGTTTTGCATTGCCATGGCTTGAAACACGCGAATTCATAACTGCAATTCCAAGAAGGTCAGTTTTCGATTTTCCTAATTCTTGCAATTGATATATGCTTTAGATAGATCTTGTTTAGGAGGTAATTCTGCAAGTTGAACCACTGAATTTGGTTGAGAAACAAGGAAGTTATGATGATTTGAATGTTGACATGTGAAACTTTCTTTGATCGATTCTTTGAGCATGAGTAGAATTAGATGAAATTATTGCTGGATTCGTATTGTACGTTAGGAGATCTTTCCAATGATGTATGGTTTGTGAATTTTCGTGACAAAAAGTTCTTGAGCTAGGGTTTGGATGAAGAACATGCATGAATGTTTGAAAATTTTTCCAGAAACGCTTGTTGATCCATATTTTCGCGTTTTGCCTGGCTGTTGGTGTTAGTCACTGTAGCGCGCGCTCATTTTTAAATCCATACTCCCTTCGATCCCGCTCCAGTGCATTTCCAATATTGGCTTGGCATTTTTATTCATATGCTTCACATACTTCACATGCCTTCACTAATGATGTTTTTATTTTTTTCTTTACATTAGAAAAATCGTAGCTCTCCAACCATTAATCCAATTGAGATGAAATTTTTTGTGCCATGATCCTTGTAACCTCTACTATTTTTTGGTTATTTTTATTAAAATTGTGCACGTGTGGTTTTTTGAATGGCCTAGGGTTTGTTCATATGTGTTCTTTCATGCACCTTGCTTGATGTGTTGATCATGAAATCATGATGCTTAATCCAAAATTCTTGAAATTTTGCATGCATAAACTAGAGACCTTAAGTGACATTTTGGCTTTGAGTTTGTGATTTTATCATTCCTGGTTTGTGAGATATGAATTGTTGAATCTAGGTGTGACAATTTGTGTCACACCATTTCTTATCTAACTTCCTGATTTTATTTGCCATGTCATATGAACTTGAAATGAGCTGAATTTTTGCATGTTGATACTTCTGGATGTTAGGTTCACGTGTGATTTTTTATGGAATTTTTGGATGTATTTTAAATTTGTTTGAGAATTTCCTTTCTGTTTGACCAAATGTGGACCTTTTATGAGTCATGATCTTAAATCATTTGTGAAATTCTTGATATGTATTTGATGGACTTTAAATTTGGTGTAGTGATTCTAGACACATTGAAGTTTGCCATGGCTTTGGTTTGGTGCATTTATCATGTACCTACTCTGTTTTATGCTTGTTTGAAGTTGATACATGATTTGGTGCCTTGTATGAGCTTGTTTGAACATTCTTTGACTTAGGGATTTTAATTGACATGCTTCCACTTGTCCAAATGGCTTGAAATTTGGTGTGTAGATCATGTTATGAGTTCTGTTTAGCCATGATTTTTCCTGGGATTTATTGATTTGTTTTTGATTGAGTTTGGATTGATTCATTCTGTTTGGTCCAATGAGCTTTGAACTTGCATGTTTTGCCCTATTTGTTGTATGAAATGAAATTGGTGTGTGATATGAATGTGATACCACTTGGACATTGTTCTAATTTGATTGAACTTGATTTGTGCCAATTTTCATGTTCTGTTTTGAAATATTTCTCCCTTTTTGACCCTAGGCTTTGTCCCAGGGGTTTGCTTCTCATGTTTAAGTTGTGTTTTCAGGACAAAAGGCATATGGCATGGAGGAATTAATTCACTTGGCTTGAGTTACTTATTTGATTGATGTTGATTAAAATTAAGTTTGTTTTGTAGGTGGCTTCTAAGTCATTTGTGTTGAGCATTGGCTTATGCTTTGCTTGATGCATTGCTTGTGTACAGTTAACTGTTGACTTTTAGTTTGTCTGTTTGACTGTTTGAGCTGAGTACTGATTATGTTAGATTGATTTCAGGTACATTAGTTGCTATAGTTCATTGTGAACTTGCTTGTGCTGTTGCTTGGTTGCTTAACCAATTGAGGTAGAATTCCTTTTCTCCATGTAGTCTGGAAGACCTGGCCTGTTACTTGGCCAGGCACCTGTCTGAAGTCCTCCTTAAGAGGCAATGCTTGTGCTTGTTTATCTTTGTCCCCAAGCAGGAAAAGACCTTTGTTAAGGCAATTGGCAGACACAAGAGATGTGCAATCCATCTCCTGCTATTCTGTTGAGTCATCCCTTGGCTCACATTACATGTTGATGCCTTAAGGATAGTAACCCAAGATCCTTGTACAGTTGTACAGTTGAGTCAGTGTCATAAGTGTAGAAGGGTTCCCACTTTCTGAACCCACACTTCCTTTGTCTAAAGCTCTCTCTGGCCAGGGATAAGAGCTGTGAGGCACACCCCTCACTCCCATTTCATCTGCTTCACCCTAACTCTCAATGTTAGGGTTAAGAGCTAACATCACCTGATACAGTTGGCTTGCTTTTGCAGCCTAACCCTTGTGTGAGCCCACTTTGTCTGTATATAGTGTGTGCTATTTGTGATTGTTTGCTTTGATTGCTTTGCCTGTTTAGGATTAGCTTGCTGCCTGTGCAAGTTAGGATAGAAACCTTAACATAGGGCTATGATGCATGATAACTATTAGGCTCGAGTCCAGCTCCCTAGTAGTTTGTGTCTCCCTTTGTATCTGGTTAGGTTAGTCTTTCTCCCGTTCAGGGGAACTACGTCGCCCTGATCCTCATACCAGATGAGGTACGTAGGCAGGAGACCGTGCGAGGTCTCTCCGGGCACCCTTTTTCTTTTTGAGTGTGTTTGCTTGACAGTTGCTAGGCTCGAGTGCCTGACTCCTTAGTAACTTGTTTGTTTGTTAACCCTCTCGTGTGTAGGAGATGGATGTAAGCCCAACAATTGCCATTCTGTATCCTCTTGTTATGTGCTTGGAGTCCGGTATAAGTCCATCAAGTGGCATCTGGTTTCCAGTGTGGGTTTGTTTGGTTCGGAAGCTGATGTAAGTCCAGCGATTGGCGCTCGGGTTCCATGTTTGCCTATTTGTGTGTTTGCTTTGACGTCTCAGCGTCTGTGCGTGTGTTTTGTTTCGGCGTGCGTGAGCCGAACTACGGTAGCTCTGATTCTTGTTCCAGACGAGATACGTAGGCATAGGATGCGATATCCTATCGAGCCCTTTTCTCTCTTCCCCCACCTGTGTTGTTTTCAGTGTGTGTGTGTGATGTTTGTGAGCAGTTTTAGCAACCTTAACCTATCTTTTTGAGCGTGGATCCCGTCGAGTACGACGGATGCGTAGGGGTGCTAATACCTTCCCTTCGCATAACCGACTCCCGATCCCTTTCTCTTTGGTCGCGAGACCATGCTTTTCCCAGGTTTACTTCGAGCGTTTCCTTTCCCTCTTTTGGGATAAATAACGCACGGTGGCGGCTCTGTGTTGTTTTGTTTCAGCCCGCCGGTTGTTTTTCGCGGATGCGACAATATCCCATAGGAATTCTTGAAAACATTCCCGTGCGCATAGGTCAATTCTACATCCCCACAGATTTTATAATTATGGACATAAGAGAAGATGAAGTTACCCCCATTATATTGGGAAGACCCTTCTTAGCAACCGTCGGTGCTATCATAGACGTAAAACGAGGACGACTCACTTTCGAAGTAGGAGAAGAGAAAATTGAGTTTATTCTTTCCAAATTTTTGAAAGCACCTGCAATAGAAGACACATGTTACTTCATGGATATCATCGATGAATGCATAAAAGAAACAGAATTAGAAAATGACGATTTGTCTGACTATCATGTAGAAGACAGACTGAACCAATGTTTAGCAATAACATCAGATCCTACGCAATGCCTTAAGAAACCAACCCTCGACCTGAAAACACTTCCCAAAAATCTGAGATATGAATTCCTAGACCTAGAACTTGAACGACCAGTAATAGTCAATGCAGACCTAGGAAAACTTGAAATCGAAAAACTCCTACATATCTTAAGAAAATATCCAACCGCATTAGGATACAACATCACCGATCTTAAAGGGATACGTCCTTCTATTTGTATGCACCGCATCATGCTAGAAGAAGACTGTAAGACTTCTAGGGAACATCAGAGGAGACTAAACCCGATCATGAGTGAGGTAGTGAAGAAGGAAGTAACGAAGTTATTAGAGGCAGGTATCATATATCCTATATCCGATAGCAAATGGGTTAGTCCTGTACATGTAGTACCAAAGAAAGGAGGTATAACAGTGATCGAAAATGAAAAAGGAGAAACTATAACCAAACGAATTGAATCGGGATGGAGAATGTGCATTGACTACAGAAAGCTAAACAAAGCGACCCGAAAAGATCATTTTCCTTTACCATTCATAGACCAGATGTTAGAACGACTAGCCAAGCATTCTCATTTCTGCTATCTGGACGGTTACTCAGGTTTCTTTCAAATACCGATCCATCCTGATGACCAAGAAAAGACAACGTTCACATGTCCTTTTGGTACCTTCGCTTATCGACAAATGCCATTTGGCTTGTGCAATGCTCCTGCAACTTTCCAAAGGTGCATGATGGCGATATTCGTCGATTTTCTCGAAAACATCATGGAAGTTTTTATGGATGACTTTTCCGTATGCGGGCAAAGTTTCGAAGAATGTCTTGAAAACCTAGAAAGAGTTCTAGAACGATGTGTAAAGGTAAACCTAGTACTTAATTGGGAAAAATGCCACTTTATGGTACAAGAAGGAATTGTTTTAGGACACATCATATCAAATAGAGGAATTGAAGTAGACAAAGCCAAAATAGAAGTAATCGAAAACCTTCAACCTCCGAAAACTGTGAGGGAAATACGAAGCTTCTTAGGACATGCCGGCTTTTACCGACGATTCATTAAAGATTTCTCTAAAATAACTAAACCTTTAACCGAATTATTAATGAAAGACGTTGAATTCATCTTCGACAATAAATGTTTAGAAGCATTTCAAACACTTAAACAAGCATTTATCTTCGCGCCCATAATGCAGACCCTGGATTGGAATGAACCTTTCGAAATAATGTGTGACGCAAGTGACTACGCCGTAGGCGCTGTTTTAGGACAACGAAAAGATAAAAAAACTCCACGTCATATATTATACGAGTAGAACTCTAGATGAAGCGCAAATGAATTATGCCACGACCGAGAAAGAACTTTTAGCAGTAGTATTTGCATTAGATAAATTTCGTTCCTACTTGGTCGGAGCTAAAATAATCGTTTACACTGATCACGCTGCCATTAAGTACCTCTTAACAAAAAAGGACGCTAAACCTAGACTCCTAAGGTGGATCTTGTTGCTACAAGAATTTGATTTGGAAATCAAAGATAAAAAAGGAACTGAAAACTTAGTAGCAGATCACCTCTCTAGACTTGAAAACCTGGAACAGGAAAGAACATCGATCAAAGATGATTTCTCGTACGATAAACTTATAGCTAATTTGGAAGAAAATAGAGTTTACGAACAGGTAGAGACCACCTTGGTTGTATGCGTTACACCATGGTACGCTGATTTTGTCAATTATTTAGCCGCCCGAGTGGTTCCACTTGATCTATCCTACCAACAAAAGAAACGATTCTTCCATGACATAAAACATTATTACTGGGACGACCCTTTACTTTTCAAAAGAGGCCCCGATGGTATTTTCCGTCGCTGTATACCTGAAGAAGAGGTAGAAAGTATAATCCAACATTGTCATTCCGCTCCTTATGGTGGACATGCAAGTACATCCAAAACCTGCTCTAAAATCCTACAAGCCGGTCTTTATTGGCCAAACATATGGAAGGATGTACATACCGCTGTCAAGAAATGCGATAGGTGTCAACGCACAGGAAACATATCTAGACGTGACGAAATGCCACAAAAAGGCATTTTGGAAGTAGAAATTTTCGATGTGTGGGGAATAGATATCATGGGACCTTTTCCACCTTCTTTCGGTAATAAGTACATACTCGTAGCAGTTGACTACGTATCAAAATGGATTGAGGCTATAGCTTCTCCAACAAACGACACACGAGTAGTAATTAAACTCTTTAAGAATATAATCTTTCCAAGATTTGGTGTCCCAAGAATAGTCGTCAGTGACGGTGGATCTCATTTCATATCTAAGATACTCGAAAAATTATTGTTTAAGTATGGTGTAAAACATCGAGTAGCAACACCTTACCATCCTCAAACTAGTGGACAAGTGGAAGTGTCTAATAGAGAAATTAAACAGATATTGGAAAAAACAGTCGCTACATCGAGGAAAGACTGGTCATCAAAATTACCCGAAGCTTCATGGGCATATCGAACCGCTTACAAAACCCCCATAGGAACAACCCCATTTAAGCTTATTTATGGTAAATCTTGCCACCTCCCAGTGGAGTTAGAACATAAGGCCTATTGGGCTATTAAAAATTTAAATTTAAACTATAAGGCCGTCGGTGAAAAGCGAATTCTAGATATAAACGAATTAGAGGAACTTAGGCAAGATGCATACGAAAATGCCAAAATTTACAAGGAAAGAACGAAAAAATGGCATGATAAACGTATATCAAGGAAAAATTTCAAACAAGGCGATGTAGTCCTATTGTTTAACTCTAGACTTAAGTTCTTCCCAAGAAAACTACGCTCTAGGTGGTCTGGCCCTTTCCAAGTCACTAATGTCTTTCCTAGTGGGGCTGTAGAAATTAAAGGAAAATCTATTGAATTATTTATCGTAAACGGGCAGCGTCTAAAACATTATCATTATGCTGAAAACAATGAAGACTCGCAAGTCCTGCACTTAGACGTATTGTCCCCAAAATTAATAGATTAACATTTAATAGTTTTATGTCGAGCTTGCGACCTTAAACAAAGCGCTTCGTGGGAGACAACCCACAAATTTTTATTTTTCTTTGATTATTCTTTTGATTTTATTCAGTTTTCATTCTTCATTTTCTTTATATTATTGAATTTTTCTTGTTCTCTTCTTTCGGCATCTGGCCAAATCCTGACTAAAACTCTTGTTTTTCTTTTCTTTAGTTAACACTAACCTGATGGGACATATTGATCGCATGGGTATCAAATTCCGAGGGAGAGCTCAGAGACAAAAATTTGAAGAACTTGCTGAGAGAGAGATGCACCCAAATTTTTATGCTGATGATTGTGCAATGACCGTTCTTGGGCTAAGAGATAGTGTCCTATATCTGCTGAGTCAAATAGGGTGGGAAACCACTCCTATTCGGAGACAATTTGTTACTTACCGGAGGCTAACTCTAGAATTCCTTAGCTCCCTGATTTATTTGCCGAACCATGGAAAAGGAATAAACCGAGGTTTCATTCAATTCAGGATGTTCAATATGGAGTATCAGTATAACATTAGAGAATTTACCAACCTCTTAGGGTTCCCTACTTCTTTAGACACATTCACCATGAGCCAAGAAGACCTCTTTGAATATCGAGAGCTTGAGCATTTTTGGGGAAGTTTGACGGGAAATGACGACCTTGAGGAATATGAGTTTCTTTCTGGAAACATACATAACCCAGCTTTTCGTTATTTCCACAAGATCCTAGCACACACTCTTTTTGGGAAAAGATCAAACATTACCACAATATCACGTGATGAACTTTTCATAATATTTTGTGCTTCCCAGAATCGTCCAGTGAATGGTGCCACTTATATGTTGGCGAGTTTTGACCTCCTTATTCAAGATGGCTGTGCACCGATTCAAATAGGAGGATTGATAACTATGATTGCTAATGCTATTGGATTGCGTCAACCCATGCTTGATTTGAACCCATTTTGTGGTATTCAGCCTATGAATATACTTTTCCTTTTCAACACTATGTTTATAGGAAACCTTGGACCTGAAGAGTTTGAACTATTAATTAACAACCAAGCTTTTTACCTATTCACCATGCCTAGCCCGATGACTAGTGTCCATAACCGAAATAATTGGCTCTACAACCTGGATGGAATACCTTCTCCTGTTAGATCTGTTGAAACCATTCAAGATTATGAGATTCTTGACAGCCAGATTCCTAATGCTGAGTCTGATCCGCAGACACCAACTGGTTACCATGATGCTGCCTCTCCACCTCATCCTATCCCGTCCGCAGAATCGGCAGTACCTGATCTTAGACATCATATGCCCGAAACTGATTATAATACCGCTATTCAAGCCTTGATGTTTGAACAAGATGCCATTAGAGAAGAGTTAACTATGATGGGACATGAATTTATGGAATACATGAGTCGAATGACAAATCAATTTCACGAGTTGCTACACCGTGTCAATTCCTTTGCTCCTCTGACGAGAGATTCTACAAGTGGCTAGAAGAATTGGAGTTAACTACTTTTAGTTTTAGGAAATTTATAGTTTCGTTTGACAATATTTTTAATCTTAGGATTTATTTTTCGCATGCTTTATTTTATCTTCAGTCGAATATTACATTATATTTATTTTTATGAAGTTACTGGAATTATTGGTTAAATTAAATTTTATTTTGATTTATGCACTGTCTAAAATTACCAATGATGATTGTATGCTACTTACATGGCTTATTAGAGAAAAAATATATATTCTATGGCGTAGTAAAGTAGCATTCATGGCAATTTAAAAAAAATAATAAAAAAATAAAAAATAATAATAAAACAAAACCTGTCACGAACGTTGTCACGATCGTTGCAAACTCAGAAGTGTGACGAGCGTCACACAGGCTGTCACGGTCGCCACGCCCCCCATGACGCCCGTAACACATGCTGTCACGAGCGTGACAGCTTGTTTCCTCGTAAAATGTTGCTGATCATTACGACATGACCGTTACTCCCTTCATCTCACCTCTTTACTCCCATTCATCTCACCTCTTTATCCCCATTCCACTCACCTTCATCCCCATTAATTTTTTTCTCACCCACTCCTCTTCCCAATTTCAAAACTCTTCCTATAAATACCTTCTCTACATCTCTTCCTACACCATATCATTCCATTCTATACACAAAAAATAATATATTTCATCCTCTTTTCCTTCTTTCTACCTACCAATCAAAATGGCGGAGAACCAACATCAAGAAGTGCAATTCGGAAATATTATTTTCCGATCTGAAGATAGTAACTATCAACGGGAGCAATTCGTTCGGTTCCAGCAACGCAGTGTCATATCTACCAGGTACCCAGATTTCAATTGCTTACAAGAATTAGGATTACTTCAAGGTGTGCAATGGCTGCTTAGATTATCCGATTTAACTTTTCTGTGCACACAAAATCACCCAACATACCCATCACTCACCATGGAGTTTTTAAGCTCTTATTCATACACCACTCCAACCGGTGAGGACGAGTACTTAACCGGTGTCGCAAAATTCCGTATGTTCAACACTGAGTACGCATTATCTCAAGAACAGTTGAGTGTCATGCTACATTTTCCTGAAGGAGACCACGTCCACCCAAGAATCCCTCCAAACTCAGAATGGAACACGAACGCATTCGACCTTTTTGGAGAAATATCCGGTGTGGAAACCACCAACTGGGATGCATTACTTTCCTCGCACATACACAACCCCACTACCCGGTATTTTATCCGTATTTTGCAAAACACCATCTTTGGAAGAGCCAACAACAGCAAAGTCAACGCAAAAGAATTATTCTTCCTACACTGCATCTTTTCAACAGATACAAAGGTAAACGCCGCCTCTTTCTTACTTCACCATATCCGTACCCTTTGTTCTCGAGGCAGTCAACCTTTTGTGATTGGAGGATTAATAACCACCATCGCACTCGGTTTAAATCTAGGGGACCGACTTCAGAATTTGCAATCTTTGCCACCCCTGTTTATGGATATCAGCTATTGTCGCTCCTGCCGCTTAATCAAAAATAGGGTAGGCGGGAAGTATTATCTTATGGTGAATAACCAAGAAGTCCCAAGCATCGTTATGCCCAACATTGCGCTCACCGATGTTACTAACCCCAACAGATTCATCTACGATCTAAATGCTCCCGAACCTACCATGCCTACACAAGCAAACCCGCCCCCAGACGAGTTTGATGAAATGGAGCAAGGTGATCAAGGTGATCAAGGTCCTGCACAACATTCGGTCCCACATAATCCTTCTGATAATGTGCTTGGTCCATCCTCCCGACGTCGTCGAAGAAGAAGGCCTGCAACAAATGATGACATCATGGATGCTATTGAACATCAGGCCCAACGGATTGATGCCATGCATGCGCAGAATAACGAAGTAATGCAACTGCTGCGCCAGATGCAACAACAACAACAAGAGACGAATGCAATAACCGACCAGAGGTTCACTGACTTGCTTAACCGGTTTGATGACTTGGCAGTACGTGAACGATCACCGGGTCCAAGAACAAGAGGACGCAGGCAGAATTGAGTTTGGGTTCCATTTTATCCTTTTCTTTCATTTTTTGAAACATTGGGGACAATGTTTCATTTAAGTGTAGGGGGGAAAACTTTGTTTCAGTTATGTTTATTTCCCTTTCAATATTTCCCTTTCAAGTATGATATTTCCCTTTCATTAATAAAAAAAAAATTATTTTAAGTCAAGTCCCTAGTGTGAAAAATTTTATTATCTATTCTCCTCAATTTTCTTGAGCCATAACAAAATTCAACACACTCAATAAGTATAAAGGTTGCTTATTTTATAAAACTTGAGTGAAATTAAGACAAAATTATTACCGCCCCAACACTCTAAAAACCTCAGAATGTTAGGTGATCCTTACCCGATCATTTAATCCAAAGGTTGCGGACCCTACAAAAACATACTATGAACGGTCCATTGTGAGTTGGTTCAGCGGTTTCTGGTGCTGAACTTGGTAGGGCGAACTACGGTCCGATCCCCCGCAATTTGCAATAGACTAAACAAAGAATTTATCCAACTTATGTACCAGAACTTCTAACTAAAAGGGAATCAGAATCGCTAACCGGTTACTCCACTATGTGCGCAAAAAGATAAAGGGCTTAATGTGATTTCGCTCGAATGAAAACGGGTGAAATAAAAGTAAAAGAACTAGGCTGAGCTATAATAGCATGACTCGAACTGGTTTGCATAAGGTGAGGTTGTCTAGTGTTGTTACGGTAGTTTTTGATGTTAAGATTAAACTCAGGTTATTTCTAAACGAGATTTACTTGCAACCTAGTACGAATTGATGTGTGTTTGGAAATTTCATTTGGCTAATATTTTAAATCGATTTCTACATTGTTTCTTGCTTGAGGACAAGCAAAAATCTAAGTGTGGGGGAGTTTGATAACATGAAACTATATCATATTTTTAGACTTGATTTAATTAAATTATATCGTTATTTGATTCAATTTATTTTATATTATTCGATATTACTCGGTATTTTCTTATTATTTATTTCAGATATCATTATTTAAAGCACGTGTGAAAAAGAAAGAAAAGGGGTGCAAAAAGAAGATTTTCTAGGAAAAGCAGCAAGCTGAAGTACCAAAGCCTAGCCCACGTTTGGAACAAAGGAAATGGCTGTCACGACCGCCACACTCATGTTCCGAGCGTCACGCCCCAAAACCTTATGTTACGACCGTAACACATAGTGTGACGGACATCACACATTTCATCCTATATTTTAGGCTTGACGTGCGTAACAGAGTGGACAGTTTCCCCTAAATTTCCTCCTGCACTCGTTGACGCTTTGGAACCCTACGGAAGATACTTTTGAGAAAACGGTTATTTTGAAGGGTGAATATAAATAGACCTCACAAAAAGCAAATTGCTCTGGTCCCCTTCGCCGTGCAATATTTTTTCCAGCCTTATAATTTTCCAGCACTCTAAGTCTTCAAGCAATTTTTATTTTCTTTTCTTTTCTAGTTAAATTTCCGAAGCATTCAATTTATTTTCTCACGATAGTTTCTACACCGGAAACTATTGTGTAATTTTTACTGGATCTAACCTTACGTCAGATCATAGTATTTTATTTCCTTGTTTTTACTTTCCTATCTGATTGAGAATTGTGAAGAACAAATCCAACCGGCGTGTGGTGGAGTGTTCGAGCATCGAAGTTAGGAGATAAAATCCAGATTTCTAGTATCTTTCCAGGTTCATTAATTAATTGATTTATTGTTTTGATTTACATATGCTTTGTTCCGCTGTTTATATATATTGTTTGTTTGATATGGCCGTATTTAAGCATGATTATTGTTTATGCATGTTTAGCATGTCTGGCTAATTAATTTAGATATCGGTATGTAAAGTAAGCGGAATAAAGGAATCAAAATGGAGTTCGTTTAAATTTATTTCAAAATATAGTCACTCTTTTTCTGGTCTCAATTTACAAAGTTAATACCAAGGTTTTTGTACGAGAGTAAAAGACATACAGAAGTTAAAATCAATAGAACGACGGTTTGAGTTTTTAACTGGACAGTGTAAATTGAACATTAACTTTAAATCAGGGCGAAAGCAATTTTTAAGGTTAATTAAATTCTAATCATTTTCAAAAATTATTTTTAAAAGTTAAATGTGAGGACGAGAGTTAAGCATTTAAGTTTAATCATATACTTTAAGTCAACAGAGCGAGAGTTTGAGACGAGGGCGTTTAAACTGTTAGTATTTTCTCAAAAAGAGTTTCTATAGATTCTATTATTATCAAAAGTGACTTTAGATTTGACGAAATAGTGAGAGCGTACGTTAAAATATAAAGTCATAGTCTAATTCAATAGAGCGAGAGTTTGAGGAAAAGACTTTTAATTAGTAGTGTCTACTGAAAAGACTTATTTTAAAATTAAGAAAAAGACCAACGAAGATTTAATTCCCTAATTACGACGAACTACATACTGATATCCATATTATTTGATATTTTATCTAGACCCAAATTTAGTTTTATTTTTCCCCCTAATCATTAAAGTATCATCCGCCTTAGCTTTACGCAGTAACCCTAGAAAAACGGTAGATCGATTCATTAAGTCCCTGTGGGATCGATATCTTTTAAAACTACGCGATTAGACTGTGCACTTGCAGTTAGTACCCCGATAGACTCATAAAGTCGCGATCAAGTTTTTGGCGCCGTTGCCGGGGACTTTTATTTAGTCGATATCGTAACTCTTCTGTTACGCTGTAGAGACTAAGGCAATTTTTATTTTTTTTCCCTTCTTTTTCGCTGATTTGTATGCCACACACTCGCTCACAAGGCGAGCCGTACTACTTACGAATCAACGACGTTAAACGATATCTCCGATTATTACGATGAATTCGGGAGTATCGTGTTAGAAACAATCTTCCTCCAATCGAAATTCCTGATCTCAAAAATCTCCTTCCTTCGACGATACCAGCGATGGCCGAACCAGCTCGTGCTCTTCGAGATTACGCTGCTCCATCGTAGGATGAGCCGCATTCGAGTATTGCTCCACCCGCAATCGAAGCGAACAACTTCGAACTTAAACCTTCGCTGTTGTAGGCAGTGCAACAAAATCAATTTTCTAGAAATCCTACCGAGGATCCAAACCTTCATTTATCCGTATTTGTCCAATACACTGACCCTGTTAAAGCTAATGGTGTCACTTCAGAGGCAATTCGACTTCGTCTCTTTCCTTTCTCGTTAAGAGATAAAGCTAGAAGATGGCGTTAGTCTCTTCCTTCCAACTCAGTCACCACATGGAATGAGTTGAAGAAAGTCTTTCTTGCCCGATATTTTCCTCCAAGCAAAACAGCTATGTTGAGAGCCCAGATAAATGGATTTAAGCAAAAAGATAACGAGTCTCTTTTCGAAGCATGGGAAAGATACAAGGACGTGATGAGACTCTTGATTGGTAGGATGAAATATAACGAGTCTCTTCCTTCAAAACTCTTCCATTATATTTCAAAATAATGGAGTTGGTTTTCTTTCAACCTTTCCCAAAGATAAGAAGTTTTCAAATCAAAACTAATAAAATGCCAGAGATTACGGGTAAGGGGGTTGGTTACACAGAGGGAATGTGTTAGCACCCAAAGTGTCCTAGGTACTCCTAGGGAGCCCTTTTTTATGTGTGCATATGTGTTTTGGTATAAATGATGTTTGAGAAAATAGAGTGTAGAGATGAGAAAATAATTCATTGATTATGTTTTTGTGTTTGGCAAGACCTTTAAACTTGTGCCTACGTACCAATATAAAAATGACGGATCAAAACCTCGTAGTTTGTGGTAATAATTTCAAAGTTGGTGAATTTCTTTTAACAAAAGGTTAATAAGAAAGGTACCAAGGGCCAAAAGTTTGAATGAAGCTGTTAGTTCTTTTTGTCTTTTGAAATTTTAAGTCAATATGATTAAGTTTATTTACAAATTTGATTTAAGAAAAAGTTTGAAAATCCATTGACATAAGGCCAAAGTTTCTATTTGAAATAAGGTGTGAGTTTGAAATCACAAGAAAATAAAGTTTTTGAAAAGGGGTGTCGCAACCTGAAAAATACAGTACGCGAAAAAAACAACCGGCGAAAGAAAAAGACAGAAGAGTCGCCACCGTGCGTTATTCATCCCAAAGGAGGGAAAGGAAACGCTCGAAGTAAACCTGAAAAAGGAAAGGACAAGACGGGGTCTCGCAACCAAATCTTGGGTTCGGGAGTCGGTTATGCGAAGGGAAGGTATTAGCACCCCTACGCATCCGTAGTACTCTACGGGATCCACTTTTGTAGTTTTCGTCTAAAGGGTGTGAGTTTATCTTGTGCTGTTTACCAAAAAAAAGGGTTAAATGAAAATGACTCGCGCGGATGTCGCATCCACTGCATACATATCTCATCTGAATATGAGAATCAGAGTCTTCATAGCTCGGCTGACCTATGGGTTGGGGGATGTGTGCTCGCTAAGACATCGCGTCTTATGCCTACGTATCTCATCTGGAATGAGAATCAGAGCAAGCCGTAGTTCGGCTAAGTACGGGGTTGTGGATTGGGTTTTGGACGAACGACGTCACTACGCAATCTACCGGATGCTCGACCTTTGGAGACTTACTCGCCTGTAGTAGAAGGAGTTAACGTGTTGCTTAGGAGAAGAAAAATCAATAAAGGGTTAGGGTTTGAGGGTTACTCATGCAAAAGGGTAAAAAGGCAGTCCTCGACGAAGGAACCGCGCTACCTGTGGGGATACGAACACATACAAAACAAACATGTATAAAGTAAACGTGCCAACAAAGGGCTCAGAAGTAAATAAACAAAAGAAAACAAATGCCTCCTATCGAGGTCTTCTAGCTAAGAAAGCGATAAAATGCAGAAAAGAGGTAAAAGTACCACACGGATAAAGATCCGAAGTAACAGCAATTAAAGGAGTAAGAAACCCAGGGATCTCCCAAGCTAATGTCATCAAAGAAAGGTGAGTCAGTACAGGTAATCGGAATGAAACCTCCAGGGGTTATCCCACAAATAAAGTGGGAAACCACGCAAGTTATCCCTGCAAAAGTCATGTGCCTTCACAAAAACTCAACAAAAGGGTTAGTGAAACACGATAAGCATTTTTTTCATGAATAACAGTATGGTTTCAGAAACCTCAAACCCTGTGGCATACACTTCAGAAATCATGTGATTAAACATTCAAGGCATAGGTTTCACCCATTCATAATACATCACACATTTAGAACATTCAAATTGAAGGCGTAAAATAATGGGAATAGGGCAAACCTGATTGGAGAGCTTGATTGAAATTGAGTTGCACCCGTGAGGCCCTTCAGGGTTTGGAGGCTGCTCTGAGTTCTCTGTCAGGTTTCTCTTCAGGTTTTGTCCAGGGTTTTGTTCCAAGGAAACCTCAGAGTATTTTGCTTCTCTTCCTTTTTCTCAAGTGAAGCCTTGGTATTTATAGACTGAATTTCATGGTTTTGTGGGCTCAAATGAGAGAGACCCAAGTCCAAAAAAATTTATTATATTTTATTTATTTTTTTATTATTATTTTTATTTATTTATTTATTTTTGTAAAAAAAAAAATTTTGTTTTATTTTTCATTTTTTTCCATTTTTTTTTTCGGATCTAATTCTGATTGACATGATGAAATGCAATATGAAATGCTAAATGAATGCATGAATGAGGAGGGCAAATTTTGGGGTGTTACAGCTGCCCTTATTCAATCATCAGCTAAACCGAGTAGGATGAAAGCGAACAGCTTATCAGACAAACGGGGTGAGCTGTGATTGAATACCAAAGACAGACCGAAAATTTGCGCTCCGAGAACACCACAAAAACGCGGAAGTACACCGTGCTGTTTATTTTTCTTCCGATCCTCTGGCTTAATCTGGAGTTTCGATCCTCTGGCTGAACCTATACTCAATTTAGTCCTCTGGTTGGATATTAATTTTGATCCTCGGGCTGGATACGATTTTGATCTTTTGGCTAGATCTTCTTCGATCTTCTGGCTAGATCTCCTCCGTTTCGATTCTCTGGCTGAATCTATTTCCTTTGATTCTCTGGCTGAATCTACTTCGATCTTCTGGCTAGATCTGAATTGTTGCGATTTTCGATCTTCTGGCTAGATCTTCTTTGTTTCGATTCTCTGGCTGAATCTACTTCGATCTTCTGGCTAAATCTGGATTGTTTTGATGATAAATTCCCGTCATTAGGATCCCGCATCTGAGGCATGCGCTGGTTGACCCTCTTTTGAAATCTACACCCAACCTTCATATTAGATATGCAGCTTCGAGAATATTCCACTTTTGGGCTTCGTACATATTCTTCGGGCTAGAACATGTTGTAACGACTCCTCAATTAGACTTGGGCTTGCTGGGGAAATAAAGCTTGTAGGCGACTTCACTGGGGAATCTTCAAATTGAGCCTTAGGCTGGCTTACTGGAACACGATTCTCAGGCTGAATCTTCGAAATGACCCTCAGGCTGGATCACTGGAGCACGATTCTCAGGCTGAATCTTTGAAATGACCCTCAGGCTGGATCGCTGGAACATGATTCTCAGGCTGAATCTTCAAAATGACCCTCAGGCTGGATCACTGGAAAACGATTCTCAGGCTGAATCTTCAAAATGACCCTCAGGCTGGATCACTGGACAACGATTCTCAGGCTGAATCTTCAAAACGACCCTCAGGCTGGATCACTCACGCTTGATCCTCTGGCTGGATCTCATGACCTTGGTTGTAAAGTAATTCTTTAGTCTGCTTGGAAGAACCTGTTTATCAGCTTATGTGTATGCTTGATATGATATGCATGCAAATGCAAATGTTATGCATGGTGTAAAAAGAAATATGCTTGGGGAAGCAAACTCCGGTAGGGAACAGATCGCTGTATCAATCCTTGAATGCTCTGTGGGGAATGATCCGTCTGCCGGGACCAATGAGCCACCAAAAATAAATTGGCTGCTTGAAAAGTTGACCTTGCGGGGGGAGTATCAACTATGGAAACTTTGTTCGACGAGGCTCTGTGAGGAGAGTCTGTGGGGAAAACACTTCTTGGGAAAATGTCGTAGGAAACGGCCTTTGCTGGGGATATGAACTTGCTAATCGCCCTCAAGCTGGGGATTAACAAATCTGTTAAAAATAATCTGCTGGGGAATGAGATGAACACTGGGAACGCCACCCTCTCATCTGTTGGTTATGCAACCACTCCGCTGTTGCTAGGAAGATACAGTCTGACACTGTCAACTCCACTGGGGATATATAGTCTGGATACTGTCAGCTCTACTGGGGATAGACAGTCTGGATACTGTCAACTCTGTTGGGGAACATGCTCTGCTGAGGAGAGACTTTGTCAACCGCTTGGGGATAAGGATTCATGACTTGGCATCCGGTTCCTGTGACCTACAACCAAAAATACACGTATGCCTCGGGGGAATTACTCGGTTTGAATTCACCGTTCGGGATTAAGCACATTCAAAGCAATTTTAAATATTTTCCTGTGCAAATCATCTGCAAAAGCCACCATTATGTTCATATGCAATATGTTTTATCAAAAATTCGGACATTTTTGCAAACAAACTGATAAATGAAAAATAAAGAGGCTCTTTAACTGAATTATTCGACTCTTAATGGGGAGAAAATTTGTGCCAGGAATAGGCGAGGGTATCAGGAAGCTGATCCCTGAAAAGAGGTGATCGCTATAAAAAGAGAACTATCCTAATGACAACGGGAATACGGGGTCCCACTGAGTTTCGACTCTGCTATGACTCGTATGTCCTCAAGACGCTCTGCTCATCTTGCTTTCTGAAGTGGATGATTAGTCGATCTTTAACCTTCGAAGATTGCCGGATTGAATGAAACGGTGATATAACACTGATGAACTCAGATCACAGTCATTCGCTTATTCCCTAACTTTTGCCTGGATCGCCCCCTTTTCGGGTTTTCAATCCATCGGGATACCCATTTTTGCCTGAGCCGCCCTTTTGGGTTTTCGACTCACCGGGTGTACTCTTTTTTATATCCCTAATTTTTGCCCGAACCTCTTTATTCTCTTTTTTTGGTTCGTCGGGATGCCTTTTTTTTGCCTGGACTATTCTTTTTATCGTCCAGCGGGTCTATTTTATGCGAAGTATTTTTTTTTAACTGCGTCTGAGTTAATAGGGGACGGGAATCCTTCGCCATCCATGGTTGTTAGCATCAAAGCTCCGCCATAGAAAATCCTTTTAACCACGTACGGACCCTCATGGTTCGGTGTCCATTTGCCCCTGTGATCTGTGTTGGGAGGAAGAAATCTTTTGAGTACCAATTCACCGACTTGATACCCCCGAGGGCGCACTTTCTGACCAAATGCTTTCTTCATTCGTCTCTGACCGAGATACGTCAATTTTGGGTACGTAGTTCCAGCATAGCAACTTAATCATCGAAGACAAGGTAAACAAAGCATCAGCAAATTGGTTTTCTTCAAAAGAAAATTAACAATCTTCTCGTGTAGTCTCTGTAAGGAACCAGATGAGGCTGAGGTGTATACCATTTCCCGTTGGTTTGATTGATGACCAAAGCTGAATCCCCGTATACATCCAGGGTTTTAATCTGTATATTGACGGCTTCCTCAAGTCTTAGGATACAAGCTTCGTATTCGGCTTCATTGTTGGTGCAGGGAAAAGTTATTCTGGCACCAAATGGCATATGAACCCCCTTCCCGTGTGATCAACACTATACCAACTCCGCGACCATTGACGTGGACCGCCCCATCAAACATCATAACCCATTTGGATTCAGGGTCAGGCCCCTCCTCCGGGAGTGGTTCCTCTCAATCTTTCGATTTGAGAAACATGATGTCCTCATCAGGAAAGTCAAACCTCATAGGTTGGTAATCATCAATCGGTTGCTCTGCAAGATAGTCTGACAAGACACTTCCCTTGATGGCTTTTTGTGAAGTGTATTGGATGTCATACTCTGTCAGTATCATTTGTCACCTAGTAACCTTTCCGGTAAGTGATGGCTTTTCAAAAATATACTTGACTGGATCCATTTTTGATATCAATAGAGTCGTGTGAGTCAACATATACTGTCTTAGTCGGCGAGCAGCCCATGCCAAAGCGCGGCAAGTTTTCTCGAGCAATGAGTATCTTTGTTCACAGTCGGTAAACTTTTGCTAAGGTAGTATATTGCATGCTCTTTTCGACCTGACTCGTCATGCTGACCGAGCACACAACCCATTGACCTTTCTAACACAGTCAAGTACATGATCAACGGTCTTTCCTCTCGGCCTGTAGACTGGCCCCGATCTTGATCTCTTTCTTGTCGTCTTCGGTACCAACGTTGATGGTCTCAACCACCTCCTGATAAGGTGTAATAGCTCGGTCCTCCTGTTTCAACAATCTGGCTAACCCTTCAGGCAATTCACAATCTTCCTCAGCCCCTTCTTCGGCTTGATAGATAGGATTGTCAAAGTCATACTTGGCCATAGCAGTGTCGTTAGCAGTGAGATCCGAGTGGTCGGCTCTGCATGATGGAGGATCATGCTTTACCTTAGAATGAGAGATTTTTTTGAAAGAAAGGAAAAACGAAAAAAGAAACATTGCCATTTTTTTTTGTAAAAAGTAAAAAAAACTGAAAGAAAGAGAACACAAAATTGTTTGCAAAAGCCGTCCTTTATTGATGATAAAAATAATTGCGAAACGTAACTAAATGGATGGCCCTACAAATGAGCCGTTACACCTTGGGCAAAGTGTAAGACTTTATTATGCATGTAATAAAGGAAAACAATAAAAATCACTCTTTCAGCAGAGTAACCCGGACGGTTTTTTCAGACGACCAATTGTCGAGCTTTTCTCCCGGGACACACGGGCGAATCCAGCTATCTAAGTCACAGTCGCTGTCAGCCTTGTCTTCATCTGCAGCATTGACGATGTGGGGGGAAACCAAACCCCCGCTGGAGAGAGTACCGGTTTCATTCTTCTGAGATCCCGGAGCATACCCCAATCCAAACTTGTCTTCTTTGATGACTGGCTCCACAAATTTGCCCCAGCCTTGGGCATTACCAGCTTTAACCACTTCGACAGCTTGCTTGTATGAAGAGATAGAAGTCCCGACCTTCTCAAACTCAGGTGAAAAGACAGCTTCGGGCGCGACCTCATTGATGTTTGTAGTTTCGAAGCCCTGACACAGCATCTCATGCATCTCGCCATCCATCTCTACATACTTAAATGTAGACAGGTGGCTAACAAAAATATCCTCTTCACCACATACAGTGACGATCTGACCTTCTAGTTCATATTTGAGCTTCTGGTGGAGGGTAGAAGTAATAGCACCGGCAACATGAATCCAAGGCCGACCTAGCAGACAGCTGTAGGCAGGCTGGATATCCATCACATAAAAGGTGCTCTTGAACACCTGCGGTCCAATCTTAACTGGCAACTCAACTTCGCCAAAACAGCTCTCTTAGAGCCATCAAAAGCCCTCACAACTAAGTTACTTGGCCTCAGGATGATGCCATCGCAATCCAACTTCATTAAGGCTTTCTTTGGAAGAACATTCAGAGAAGAGCCTGTATCAACCAAAACATGGGAAAGCACCACCCCTTTGCACTCCATTGTGATATGCAAGGCTTTGTTGTGATTCCTGCCCTCAGGTGTCAGGTCATTATCGGTGAAACCTAGCCCCCGGCTAGCGTTTACATTGGAAACTACCGACTCCAGCTGGTTAACAGTTATCTCCGGTGGAACATAGGCCATATTCAGTACTTTCAACAAGGCTGCTCTGTGCGCCTCAGAGCACAACAATAGTGAGAGAATGGAGATCTTTGAGGGTGTCTGATTTAGCTGGTCGACTACCTTGTAGTCACTTTTCTTGATAATCCTCATAAACTCATCCACTTCCTTCTCGAATGCGGTCTTAGGAGGATCTTCCTCAGTAGTAACCTCTTCGGTGGATACCTGTTTCCCTTTAGCCTTGGCAGCTGCCTCGGCTTCAGTATTCGCGCGTAATGTTGATGGTGCAAATAGGCGTCCACTGCGAGTGAAGCCACCAACCCCTCCAACATTGTCTACAGCGGAGCTACCAATGTCAATGTCTTCTTCGTTAACTTTCTGCCCCTGGCAGTAGATATCAGCCCCATAGTGCCACGGGATAGCACTGTCTTTCTCATACGGAACAGGTCCTGGTACCGTGATGGTGATTGGACCAACCAAAGTCGGTTGAGGGCTGTTAGAGTAAATTGCGACTGGTGCTGAACTTTCGATGTTCACCGCTGCTGGTTCTGTACTTTCTGGGAAATATATTATTGTCGGAGCGAGTCTCTCGGGAACATATATTTCTTCAGGAGTGAAATAAAACGTCACCGTCGATACATCATTCTTCACCGGACGGGCCTGATCGAACTGAAGACAACCTTCATCTATCAGCTGCTGAATACCCCTTCTCAAACTGTCACATCCGTTTTCGGCAGCTTGACAATTTCTGCATTCTTCCCCACAGCCCGGGAAAATCTGTCCTTTCAGAAGTCGGTCTTTAACCACCGATAGCGAAGTCTTCACCTTAGTCACATCAGAAACCAAATTCAAAGTTTCCCCACTATCAACAGCATTAATCCTCTGCCCGCCGTGAGCCGGCATCGGGTTCTGGATAACATTAGGCACCGGAGCAAAATTGATAGCCTGGGCATCTCTCAAATCTTGTACCTTTAACTGGAGAGCCTTGCAATTATCTGTAGTATGGCCAGGTGCGTTGGAGTGAAAAGCACATCTGGCGTTGACATCATAACCTCTAGGCAAATTATTGGGATCGATTGGTGGGGCCAGAGTTCTCAATGTAACCAGATTCATGTCAATCAGCTTGGGAAGTAATACTGAATAAGGCATTGGGATTGGCTCGATGACCCGGTCTGTCTGCCTTGGACGTTGTTGATAGTGTCTCTGCTGACCCGGATTACCTCCTTGTTGTTGATTGTTGTACCTGGGTTGTTGTTGCGGATGATATTGCGGTTGAGGAACAGGTGTTGGAATAGTGACTGCGGCCACTTGATCTTGATAATAATTAGGGCGTCCTTTACTCCTGCCTCTGTCGGCATACACAACGCTTGCCTCGCCTTCTTTTCTTCGCTGACCGTTACCAGCAAACGGTCTCTTGGGACCTGATGGGTTGGAAACACTATTGTCTTGAATTCGGCCCATCTTCAACAGACTCTCGATTCTTTCTCCAGCAATTACTATCTCTGCAAAGCTGATTGACGGGCAAGCAGCCAATCTCTCAATATAATTGCCTTGAAGAGTGTTCATGAACATGTTCGCCATCTCCCTTTCAGACATAGGGGGTTGGACGGACGCAGCAATCTGTCTCCAACGCTGAGCATATTCTCTAAAGGTCTCCTTGGCAGTCTGGGACATACCTTGCAACAAGGTCCGATTTGGAGCCATGTCCAAGTTGTATTGATATTGCTTGACAAAAGCCTCTGCCAAGTCTTTCCAGCTCTTGATGGTAGTACGAGACAAATGAGAATACCATTCACGAGAAGCTCCAGTTAGACTGTCTTCAAAATAGTACATCCACAGCTTTTCATCTTCCGTGTGAGCTCCCAACCTTCCCAGATAAGATTGGAGATGAGTGCGTGGGCAAGAAGCCCCGTTGTATTTCTCAAAAGTAGGGGGTTTGAACTTGTGAGGAATCCTTACTCCCTGAACCAGACCAAGATTTGTGACATCAAAGCCTAAGGAATTTTGAGACTCCAAAGATTTGAGCTTCTCAGCAAGCTCATCCATACGGCGAGTGGTCTCGAGGGCCTCGTCGTGCAAAGAAAATTGATCATACTGATAATCTTCAGTAACGGGGTGCCCGTTAATCCGAATTCCTTGATTCACATTGTACCTTCCGCCAATACCATTTCCAACATTCCCTGTGTTGCCAACATTACCCGGGTTTCCATCAGCATTTGCGTTACCCGCGTTACCAGTGTTCACAGGGTTATCAGCGTTCCCAGGGTTACCAGGGTTTCCCTCAGCATTTAGTATCTCCACCTCAGGCCTCGGTTGCTCAACCAATTCCCTCAGCTTTTCTTGACCTGTTGCCATACCAGTCATCAATGTCATGAACTGATCCATCCTTTCACGCATATCAGCCAGCTCTTTCTGTACTTGGTCCATCGCTAGTCGTGGACGGTTTTCCTTTGTCGGGTATCTGTGAACTCGCCTGGGACCAATAACTGCCTGATACAGGGAACAAACATTAGACACTGCGGTGACACCTGCAAAACAGACAAGGGTTAATATGCATGGTATGCGATGCACTGCTTGTTCAGTTTTAAGGCACCCCCGTTTGAAAGGGAATACCCTGCAAATGAATAAGCATGAGATGTTGGATGCAAATATGCAGATGATGTTATGCAATGCAAAGGCATGTCAATCAGAATTGATGGATCCGCTTGAACATCTGTCAGGTTGCACTTCCTGGAGAGAAATTCACTGAGGAATATAATACAAGACCAAAACTCTGCTCCAGAAAACCGGGTTGGTTGGAGGTTAAGGTTTCCTGAATTTAGCCCACCCCTCATTGGTAGGTTCTAAGAACAGAAGTTCGTCAGCTTCAGCCCTTCAGTCGCGAATAATATGTTTACCACTGAAGGTTTGGCATTATTACAGAATAAAAGTCCTCCACTGACTCCCCTCAACAGGACATCCTAAAGCAAGTTCCCAGTCTCGGGGTCCTCGGATTGATCAGCGAGAATGTGCCCACCAGAGCTAACATAATCACGTCTCGGAGGAGAGGCCTCGACTGAGTTCTCGGGAAATGGTCACCAGAGTCGACGATTTCTAAAGGAACACCATGTCGTTACGGAACATCCGTAGGACATAATATATCCAAAAGAAACCTCGTCTGGGTGTGGTTCTTCACGAACGACTTAACGTAGCAACATGCCACGCAAGCCTCATGATCATCCACTCTAAAACTTGTGTGTACACTCAAGCCTGGGTAATGGGCTTATCTCTCATAGAACATCCCATCCCAACAAACAAACAAACAGATCCAATAGATACAACAGATGCATGCAAGCAGGTAAGCAAATAAATGTACAAAAGCATGAACACCCAATAAACAAGAAATAACACAAGCTAGGAGGGACTCGCTTAGGGAAGATGGACCAGCAAGAGGTCAACTTCTTAGTCCCCAACAGAGTCGCCAGCTGTCGCAACCTGAAAAATACAGTGCGCGAAAAAAACAACCGGCGAAAGAAAAAGACAGAAGAGTCGCCACCGTGCGTTATTCATCCCAAAGGAGGGAAAGGAAACGCTCGAAGTAAACCTGAAAAAGGAAAGGACAAGACGGGGTCTCGCAACCAAATCTTGGGTTCGGGAGTCGGTTATGCGAAGGGAAGGTATTAGCACCCCTACGCATCCGTAGTAATCTACGGGATCCACTTTTGTAGTTTTCGTCTAAAGGGTGTGAGTCTATCTTGTGTTGTTTACCAAAAAAAAAGGGTTAAATGAAAATGACTCGCGCGGATGTCGCATCCACTGCATACGTATCTCATCTGAATATGAGAATCAGAGTCTTCGTAGCTCGGCTGACCTATGGGTTGGGGGATGTGTGCTCGCTAAGACATCGCATCTTATGCCTACGTATCTCATCTGGAATGAGAATCAGAGCAAGTCGTAGTTCGGCTAACTACGGGGTTGTGGATTGGGTTTTGGACGAACGACGTCACTACGCAATCTACCGGATGCTCGACCTTTGGAGACTTACTCGCCTGTAGTAGAAGGAGTTAACGTGTTGCTTAGGAGAAGAAAAATCAATAAAGGGTTAGGGTTTGAGGGTTACTCATGCAAAAGGGTAAAAAGGCAGTCCTCGACGAAGGAACCGCGCTACCTGTGGGGATACGAACACATACAAAACAAACATGTATAAAGTAAACGTGCCAACAAGGGGCTCAGAAGTAAATAAACAAAAGAAAACAAATGCCTCCTATCGAGGTCTTCCAGCTAAGAAAGCGATAAAATGCGGAAAAGAGGTAAAAGTACCACACGGATAAAGATCCGAAGTAACAGCAATTAAAGGAGTAAGAAACCCAGGGATCTCCCAAGCTAATGTCATCAAAGAAAGGTGAGTCAGTACAGGTAATCGGAATGAAACCTCCAGGGGTTATCCCACAAATAAAGTGGGAAACCACGCAAGTTATCCCTGCAAAAGTCATGTGCCTTCACAAAAACTCAACAAAAGGGTTAGTGAAACACGATAAGCATTTTTTTCATGAATAACAGTATGGTTTTAGAAACCTCAAACCCTGTGGCATACACTTCAGAAATCATGTGATTAAACATTCAAGGCATAGGTTTCACCCATTCATAATACATCACACATTTAGAACATTCAAATTGAAGGCGTAAAATAATGGGAATAGGGCAAACCTGATTGGAGAGCTTGATTGAAATTGAGTTGCACCCGTGAGGCCCTTCAGGGTTTGGAGGTTGCTCTGAGTTCTCTGTCAGGTTTCTCTTCAGGTTTTGTCCAGGGTTTTGTTCCAAGGAAACCTCAGAGTATTTTGCTTCTCTTCCTTTTTCTCAAGTGAAACCTTGGTATTTATAGACTGAATTTCATGGTTTTGTGGGCTCAAATGAGAGAGACCCAAGTCCAAAATTTTTTATTATATTTTTTATTTATTTTATTATTATTATTTTTATTTATTTATTTATTTTTGTAAAAAATTAATTTTTTTTTTTATTTCGTTTTATTTTTCAGTTTTTTTTCCATTTTTTTTTCGGATCTAATTCTGATTGACATGATGAAATGCAATATGAAATGCTAAATGAATGCATGAATGAGGAGGGCAAATTTTGGGGTGTTACAAGGGAGAGAGATTTTTAAATTTTAAGAAGTGAGAGAAGATGAAGAGGCTACCCTAAGCATAAAATTAAAAGTTAATCTAGTTGAACGGAAAATGAGTGCCTTGAGGAGTAATAATCACTGCCCCAATGCCATCACCATATGAATTAACAGCTCCATCAAATACCATGCCCCAATAGGAACCAGGTTATGGCCCTTCTTCAAGCAATGGTTCATCACAATCTTTCATCTTTAAGTACAAAATCTCTTCGTCAGGAAAATCATACTGCATTGACTGGTAAGCTTCAATTGGTTGGTGAGCCAAATGGTCAGCCAAGACACTACCTTTAATCGCTTTTTGAGATCGGTATTCAATATCATACTCGGATAACAACATCTGCCAACGGGAAATCCTCCCAGTTAAAGCAGGCTTCTCAAAAATATACTTGATTGGATCCATTTTAGATATTAACCGAGTAGTATGATTCAACATATACTGGCGCAGACGCTTAGCAGCCCAAGCCAATGTGTAACAAGTCTTTTCAAGCATAGAATACCAAGTCTCACAGTTTGTGAACTTCTTACTGAGGTAATAAATTGTGTATTCTTTCTTTCCAGATTCATCTTGCTGACCAAGAACACAACCTATACTCTCATCAAGCACAGTCAAATACATGACCAAGGGTCTTCCTTCAACAAGCGAAGACAAAATCGGAGGCTCAAGCAGATACTCTTTGATACTGTCAAAATCTTTCTGGAAATCTTCGGTCCAATCACAAGATTGAAATTTAAGAAGTGGTAGAAGATGAAGAGGCTACCCTAAGCATAAAATTAAAAGTTAAGAGTTGAAAAGATCTGACCAATGGGATGCAATCCAACAGACAAGAATGTCATATAGAAAACCCACTTTCCCTTTGGACTTTGAATCAAGAAATAATCAATAAGCAATTAGCAATATCCATACATCATGAAGATCAAGACATCAAATAAAGATAGCCACATCCAAGCAAGCAAATCCCATAGCTAGAAGTCTTCTCTGTCTTCTCATGTATCAGATGAAATATTCCTTGATCAACTCAGAATAAAGCATCAGACACAAGATCAAAATAACAATTAGCACTAGGACAAAGTAACAGATGAATTAAAATAAATCTCAAGACTTGCACGAGATGAAGGCTCAGTTCACAATAACTTGGTCTCAAAATGTTGGCATTGGCCAAGTCCTTTTTGCATAGGGAATGTTGCCTAATCCTAAGTCCAAAAGTTCAGATCAAGATCAACAGTCCACCAAATATTTTTTAGGGCTTTTGTTGTTTATTAAGTGTTTTAAGGTCCTAAAACCATAAACAAAATCAAAATGCACAAACAATATATACAATCATAAGATATGGCTCAAATGAGGAAAGTAAAAATGGCATAAACATAAACAAGTTAAATGAAATGTAAATGGCAATGAATGGTAAACGGCTGAAATTTAAATTGCATAAAGTAAATGACTTGAAAATAAAGCAATATTAATAAGAGTTAGTCAAATGTTATTCAAAGGTTAGTTAATGATTAGTGGTGTCTTTTAATTGATTAAGTCATTCTTTGGAGAACACTCAACCATCCATTCACAAGCATAAATCCTTGAACCAAGACATCTTCCATGGGAAGGAAAAAAGGTCAAGTTTCCATACAATACCATGAAGGATGGGAGACTTACAATCTCACTTACTAGAAAATTATGCCTTTAGGGTCAAATTTAGCTCTATGTTAAGCAATCATAATTGGACTTATGTAGAAGTCACAACTATCTGAGGTCGGACAATAAAAATATAGGTGTTAATGCATGTTAGAGATTGGTATAATGAACCAAGCTCCTAAAACATACCACACACTAAAAGAAAAGATCAAGAGGGATGTACCTATCTCAGTCATACTTGTATTGGTTCATCTGACACAAGGTCATTGATGAACCAATTATTCTTAAGACATTAGAGATTTCATTGGTCAAATGAAGGAATGAGAAAGAATATGGATGAAGATAAAGAGATAAGGGAATGAGAGAAACACCAATTGGTCATGGAAGGAATGAGAAAGAATATGGATGAAGATAAAGAGATAAGGGAATGAGAGAAACACCAATTGGTCATGGAAGGAATTTTATCAAATTAAAACCATCCATTCATTTTGGGAGATGAAATGTACATTTCATCAATCCCCTAAATCCAATGGTTTTAATCCAACAAAAGTCAAATCAACCTTGACCAAGATCCAAACAAATAGTCAAACATCACAAGACCATGAAAATGGCTCAACATAATTTTTACACAATTAATCAATTAAAAATCAAATTAAAAATGCATTAAAATACAATTTAATTTGGTCAAAATCTAAAATCTCTTCAAAACACCAAATAAATGGCTAAGAGATTTATCCTAGGTCAAACAAGGTCAAAGGACCTTAGACAAAAAAATCACTATTTTTGAAAAGGCAGAAGTATTTTTAAACAATTAAAAATATGCACAAAAACATTTAATTCATTAAAAATATCAAAATTAATCAAAAAAATAATTTTAATTCAGAATATGGGAAAGAAAAATATTTAAAGATTTTTGGTGGAAGTCCCATATTTTTTAGATTAAAAATAAAATTTATATGAATTAAATAAAATAAGTGGATTAAACATAAAATCAGAAATTAAAATAAAATAGAAAAAACAAGGGCCAATTGTCCGGTGACCTCCACCAGACTGGTCCAACTTCATTTCAATAGAAAATGGAAAACAATGACACTATTTCAAAGAGAAAATGCTCAAGATCACTCTTTTGGCCTCAATTTTCTCCAATTCCAAGTATATAAAAAGATATTGGGATTTAAATTTTGAGGATCATGAACTGAGTTGCTTCGATTTGACCTCAAAGTAACTCAATCTTGTTGCCTACATTAGTAGGACTTCATCCAACCAAAAATCATAAAGAATAGTGAAGAATTGAGAGAGAATCAAAGAGATGAAAATTCTAGAAAATCACCTTCGAATGAGCTTCAACCTTGCTTGATCTTGCTTCCAATTGTCCTTGGCTTGGCTTCAGAAGCTTGTAGGAGATGAATTGGATCAAAGAAAAGCTTGGACTCTTGGAGTTTCAATCTCAAAACAGAATGAGATTTAAAGCTCTATTTTCAAATGAAAACCTTCAAGATTATCCTTTAATGGTGAGGGTTTGGACTGCAGGTTCAAAGCTTGGGAATGAGGTCCTTAATTCTGAGCCAAGAGGGTTGTATTTATAGGCATTGCAATTCATTTTCACACACTTTAAAAATTTGTCAAATTTAGCAATTCCATTGCATGCTTGCATGGGCGTGTGATAGGCCCATCAAATGATGATATCAGGTCCAAAATTACCAATGTGCAATGCTGAAATCATGCTATGTACTCATGTAATGGAGATTAAAAAGTGAATGTGAAATCCATCCAAATGATCCTTTGAAAAGAACCCATGCGCAAGTCCTTCATTTCTTGGCCAAATGAGACGATCTTTGACTTTTTGGAAAGGTGAGACCAAGGGGAACAACTTTCATGTTGAACACTTTTCCATTTAAAGCTTGGATCATGATGAATTTTGAGGTGGAAGTTTGGAAAATGAAACATATTTGAAAGTTTTCTAAGTACCAAGTTAAATGTTCACTTCTTCCATCTTGAATAACTTTTGTTATGGGCTTCAAATGGAAAAAGTTCCTTCATCCAAGCTATATCTCTTTTAAACCTATTCAATTTAGTCACAAATTTGACCTCATTTGGATTTGGCATGAAGGAGTTATGCATATTAGAAGTTGAGGAAAATCATTTGTTCAATGGTAATGGCCCAAAATGACCTATAATGTTTCCTCTTGGCACATGCATTTTCCAGTTGAATTTGAACTTCTTCCAAGAATAAAGGTTAGACAGGACATCTTAAATTGGATCAAGGAACTTCAATGGATTTCATATCATAAAAATTGAGCAAGTTATGGTCCTTGGAAGTTGACCTCTTAACTAGGGTTCAGACAAAATGATCTATAATATTTCACCATAAAAAATGACTTTCCAAGAAAACCTAGCTCTTTACTTAAACATTAAAGTTGTTTGGAATGTCATAAAGAGTCACTTTTTTCTTGGAATCATTTTCATATGATAAATCGTGTAGGATTTAGGGTCTAGGGAACCCCAGTTTTGACCAGTTAACTTTCTCTGGTCAACCACCGTGAACCATCTTGAAAACTTGACATTCTCTTGATATTTGGGACTCATGGAGGATCATATATGTGTAAGATGATGTAATATGAAGTATACCTTTAAACATTTGATCAAATGATGAAGACACTTGCTGAGGAAGTCACACAAGATACCCAGATGAATTAGGGCTTCCAAGGCAAACATGCTTCAAACTCTTGATGAATTCTTGATCAAAATGATATGTGAAGATAATGGGGACCCATATATGATGTTTAGAGCCAATGTGAATGATATCTTGATTGATCTCCTTGCATTGAGGGTCTCAAACCCTAGGTATGAGCTTGATGAGACATTGGTGGATGTACACATTACCTACAAATGAAACAAAGCTATATATAGACATATTTTTGGTATTTTGGTTAGTAAATAATGAAAAATAATGTATGATACAATCAACTGTGCTTTGTGATCTCCCCCAATGCAAACCCAATGAGTAAGGGGTAAGGAGGATGTCAAGGTGTGATCCTAAGGCCAATGCATATGATGAGATGGCATGAGGGATCTTAGGGTCGAAATTGGGATCTTACATATGCCCATATTTAAGGACATTCTAATTGAGGATGTGAAGGTTAAAATCTTCGTATCAACTCAGTAGAATGGACTTAAATAAAAACATCTAGAAACAAATTTTGGTCCTTAAGAGACCTCATGATGCATATGATATGAATGCTAAAAGTAATCTTCGTGGGGAATATATATTGCCACAAAGGAAAAGAATCGGGAGAGACTGAAAGTCCATAGGAGCATAATGCATTCTATAAGGAAAATTGACTAGGGAAACAGAGACTCTGGGGGATAAATGTTATGCGTAGGCCAGGCTACGACTTGAAAACTGTTGGAGATACGAGAGGAATTCCATGAAAATAAATCAATGGAAGGACTCGGTTGGGGATAAGGGAAAATCTGCAGGGGAAACGGGAAGATCATAACAAGGTTGAAATACCTGAACCAAACTCAACTAGAGAAGAATGAACTTCAACACATGAGTACCAGAGATTATCTATTACTGGTTACTGGGTAGGAAGATAATGTACTCTGACAAAGGGACATTCGTTACCGATTAGGGTAAATATATCAAGGATGACTCGCTGAGGCAAAAACGGTGTATTCGTTACCGGATACTGGGTAAGAACAACCTGCTAGGAAAAAGGTCGAATAGGATTTATAACTACCGGTTACTGGGAAGCAAACCAAAGAGAGAATATTTGTCACTGGTTAAAGTGAACATATCAAGGATAGACTCAAAGGAAGAATGTTCGTCATCGATTAGTATGAACATATCAAGGATAGACTACCGGGGAGAAAATAGGAATTATATCTATCAGTTACTGGATAGAATACCAAAGAGAATATTCGTCATCGGTAAGGATGAACATATCAAGGATAGACTCAGAAAGGGAAAGCGGGATTACGACTACCAGTTACTGGGCAAAAGACCGCAAAGAGGAGAAAATTAGTCATCGGTTAAGATGAACATATTAAGGATTAACTCTCTGGGGAATAAAAGTAGGGATTACAACTACCTTTTTACTGGGTAGAAAACCAACAAAGGAAGAATATGCGTCAACGGTTAGGATAAACATATCAAGGATAGACTACCTAGGGAAACATGAAAATGAATTCGCTGGAGACAACAAAGGAAGTAGATTACTTTCACCGGGTATTGGGTAAAAGTAAAGTACTCAAAAATCGAGAAGAATATTACCAGTTACTAGGTAACATACTCTCAAAGGGACCAGGAAATATCCATCTAGGTAGTAACTAGAAAGAACGGTCAAACAACGATTCAACCCAATGAGGATATAACTCAAGGGGAGTGGTTCCATCCAGATAGTTAACTGGGGAGGAAACTAAAATAATAATCATCCACGATGTAATAACTCAGTGGGGAATGAGAAAGGTTAAACTCTTTCTGCCTAAGGGGGCTGACACTCTATAATTGAAGGAGGGCAGACGCACCAAACCTGTATGGGGAAATAATATCAATGTGGGAGGGGATTAGAAATAAGGAATTAAATGCAATAAAATGCATAATGAAATATTTGATGTTGTATTTTATGCAAGAATATGTATGTGTATGATTAATGATTATGCTGACAAAATAACACAAAGGGTACAATTATCACAAGTTTGAGCCATCGCTGCAACACTAGGCTAATCTCAACAAGATGGAAACAACAACTGGAGAAAAATGTTAGGGATGAACATAAATCATCTGGCTCTGCACAACTCAACCTGGCTGAGGAGAAAGAGAGAAGATCTGTTGAGGATCTAAATTGTCAACTCTGTGGGGAATTTTAGGTCAACACCATATCAAATGGGAAACAACCTCGCAGGGGACTAGACGTTGCTCAGGGCCAAACACTGCCAGGAATAAGAGATCTTTAATAACTGATGATAAACTCAGCCAGGGAATACAGGAGGTAAAACTCTGCATGGGGATCTAAGCAAAAATGCGGGGAATGCTATGACCAAGATCGTTGCATTCCTAAAAAATCAATCAAATTCCTTTAGGAAATTGCGAAATATACTACTGGAAACCAAATAAAGGTCTCGGATCTCCGAAGTCACAAACTGGAGGACATCAAAAGGGGTACCGCATCAGCTCAACTTTATTGGGGATGATAAATTACTCGGGGAGAAATTTATCAACCAAGTTGAATGAATGACGAACCGTTGGGGAAAAGTTACCAAACCAAACTGCTTGGGGGTGACCAACAAGGCTTCTCACTTCAAGACTTGCCTGTCCTCATCATAGATGTGGATGAATAAAATTGTATTTAATAGATGATAATAGAAATGCCCAACAATGTTCACTTCTCCCTTAGGCATAGAAGAAGGAGTTTTCTTTAAAAATGAAGAAAAAAACAAATTACTTAGAGGGATGAATAATAGTAGGGATATCAATAGCAATCCAATTGTTGCAAGTTTGGCCATGCGTCACAAAGTTGGCGCAAGCTTCGTCTTCATCATTACTATCTTGAATCACAGCAGCTGAGTGTTGATCATTCTCATGAATGAACCCTCCACTACGGAAACTCGGGTGCATACCTTCAGTTCTGATGTTGAATGGCCCTGGTTGAAATCCCAATCCCGCCCTATTCTTGTTCTCATCAATCTCTATCATACAGCCCCACTGATCAATGTTGCCAGCCTTAATAGCCTTTTGTGCATCCTTTAAAGAAGACATGGGTGCCCCAGTTTTCTTCTCCTCAGCAATAGACAAGGCTTGGAACGACGTTCCAACCTCCTCCTCGGCTTCAGCATATGAAAAAGATGACAAATGGCTTACCAATAGTGTCTTCTCTCCCCCGACAACGACAAGCTTGTCGTTCTTCACGAATTTTAGCTTTTGGTGTAGAGTAGACGTCACTGCTCCAGCTTCATGAATCCATGGCCTTCCCAATAGACAACTGTAGGCCGGGTGTATATCCATTACCTAGAAGGTAATTTGAAAATCACTCGGACCTATCTTCACTGGAAGGTCCACTTCACCAATGACAGTTTTTCGAGAACCGTCGAACGCTTTAACAATTACGCCATTCTATCTCATTGGGGCGCCTTGGTAAGAAAGTCTTGACATAATTGATTTCTGAAGCACATTCAAAGATGACCTTGTATCAACCAACACATTGGACAGAGCGTCCTTTTTATAATTCATCGAAATATGCAATGCCAAATTGTGATTTCGGCCCTCCTCAGGAAACTCTTCATCACAAAAGCTCATGTTATTCCAAGAAGTAATATTGGCAACTATGTGGTCAAAATGATCCAAAGTCACGTCATGCTCCACATAAGCCTGCTCAAGCACTTTCAGCAATGCCTCCCTATGTGCCTCAGAGTTCATTAATAGTGACAGCACTGAGATTTTTGATGGAGTTTGGAGAAATTGCTCCACCACATTGAACTCGCTTCTTTTGATCAATTTCAAAACTTCATCATTATCATTAGCCTTCAGTTTGCTAGATTCACCAGACTGACACACTGGAGTACTAACCGGATTCGCCACTAGAATCTCTGCCTTCTTGCTTGTTACAACATCTTCTACCTCTTTCAGAAAAACCGGACCAAACACACGACCACTACGGGTCACCTTTGAAATATCAACAATATTTACCATAGAGTCTGTAACTGGAAAAGGAACCTCTTGACCATTTTCTATCATCGTGGCATTATATTCTATCAAACTGGATAACTACCCGCTCAGGGGTCTTAAATATTGGCACGATCACATTTACATCATCTATATCCCTTGACTGTTGAATATGGATTACATTCTCATCCATTAACTTCTGGATATCTCTCTTGACAATCATACACCCACAGGGGTTCATGCTACAGATTACACAACCATCATAGTCATGTTCACAGTCACTGATCAAACACAAGGTTATATGCATTTCCACCAACGACCTACGGATACGTCGTACATCGAATACTCGGAAATTCCCTGGACAATCGTCCACCATGTTGACAGTGGCATTACCATGAGCAGGCAATGGATTAGCTTTCACATTAGGTGCTATGTCCTCAAAGACATCATCCCACACTTCACAAGATTTTGCACTTCATACTTCAACGGATAACAGTTCTCTATGTCGTGGCCAGGGGCTCCCTGGTGAAAAGCACGGCGAAGTTCAGGTTTGAACCACCATGGAAGTGGCTCAGGAATTTGTGGAGGATTTCTGGGTTGAATGATGTTCTTGAGAACCAAGGATGGATACAATTCTGCATATGACATAGGAATAGGGTCAAAGGAGACCTTCTTCCTCTCAAAGCTTTGTTGGTTATTATTGTTGTTGTTGTTGGTTCTCTATTGTGGTTATTGTTGACGTTGTTATTGTTGAATCGGAACTGATTGATTATTAGAATTGTTGGAAAATACAGGAATCACTGATGAAACTTGATGTTGATGTTGTCGAGGTTGAGAACTCTTTCTGACATGAGGCCTCCTCTATCTCCCCACGGATACTGAATTAGTTTCTCCCTCCTTCCTTTTGGTGAATCTCCCACCATATTTCTTGTTAGACGATGCTTCTTCTTTAGACAGACGTCCTTCACGGACTCCTTCTTCTAGCCTCATCCCCATATTTACCATTTCGGTAAAGTCATTGGGGGAACTTGCGATCATACGTTCGTAGTAAAACAAACTCAACGTCTTTAGGAAGATCTTTGTCATCTCTTTCTCTTCTAATGATGGACTTATCTGGGCAGCCAACTCCCTCCATCTATGGGCATACTTTTTGAACGTCTCTTTATCTTTCTGAGACATAGACCTCAGATGGTCTCTCTCGGGTGCCATATCAATGTTGTACTTGTACTGCTTGACAAAGGCCTCACCTAAGTCGTTGAAAGTATGGACACTTACACTGTCTAGACCCATTTACCATCTTAAAGCAGCACTAGTTAAACTGTCTTGGAAATAGTGAATCAGCAACTGATCATTATCAGTTTGAGTAGACATATTTCTGGCGTACATCACAAGGTGGCTTAGCGGACAAGTGTTCCCCTTATACTTTTCAAAGTCAGTGACCTTGAACTTCATCGGGATTTTCACATTAGGCACCAGGCAGAGCTCAGCAGCACTCTTCCCAAACAAATCCTTTCCTCTTAGAGTCTTTATCTCTTTACGCAGCTCGAGGAACTGATCATTCATCTCGTCCATTTTCTCATACACGTCTGGACCCTTAGAGGGCTCGGAGTGGTAGATAGTATCCTCAACACGAGGCAGAGTGTGAACAATTGGAAGCGGTATAGTCATGACCGGGATAGATGCCAGCAAAGAGACAAAAGTGGGTGCATACCCTTCAGGCATAAAGTTGGATGGCATTCCCCAAGGGAACCCAACAGGCATAGAAGGACCGGATTGGATGGTAGCAACAGGAACAGTTGAGGTAGCAACCTCACAAATAGCAGTCCTCTGGGGAGGAGTTGCAGGAGTTGGTGAAGATTGGTTATGCGCAGTAATGACAGATTCCATCAATGTTGTTAACTTGGAAATTTCGTCCTTCAACTCTCTGCTCTCTTGCTCTAGATGCTCCATTATCCTTGGTTGGTTAGCACGAGTGTTGTATCGGTGAGTCAGCTTGGCTGAAGCACAGAAGAATAACCGATAAGACATCTGGCTAAAGAAAACTTGTTATGCAAATGATGCATGAAATGCAATGTTTTTGTTTTTGTTTAATTTCAAGGAACATATGAAGTTTTATTTGCAAATATATAATAGTAATAACAACAATTTCATTGACCATAAAATCTCCTTTTATTCATAAAATTTGGAAGGATTACACTGAATACAATTTCAGAAACCAAAGTATAAATACAAGAGAAAAGGAAACTAATCATCCTAAGGATCCCTTAGCAATGGTATCAGATGATCTGGTTGCGGGCGTGTACTTCCTTCGGATGCGTCGAATCTCGGACTCAAAAGATGTCTTCATCTGAGCCTTCTCAAGGACAAGCTGATCAATAATTTTCTTTCAAGCACCGGAAGGCTGAGGAATACTAGAGGAAGATAGACCCTCTGCCTCTCTCTGTCTCTTCACTGCTTGGTCTTCTAGAATCTCAATAAGCGCATATTTTTCTTTCGACTCAAGCTGCAACTCTTCATGCTTTCGGCTCAAAGCATGGAACCGCTCTTCCCACATATATTTCTCTTGCTTCACCTTGGTGAGTGCATCTTCCAACTCCTCTGCATCTTGGCTCTTTCAAATCAGGACATCTGAAACTGTACTTCTTAGTGTTCCTTCGTCCAAAATCCATGGTCTGAAAATATTTGCAAATAAGACCTTAGTTCCTTGAAATTTATTTTTCAGTGATGAATGTTATGATGCACATGAATGCATGAATGCAACAATCACAAACAAGGGATCACACACAAGGAAAACACAAACAAAGGTCAAAGGATGGATCAAGTCATCATCGAGATCAATCATCCATTTTGGTGGATTATGGTTCTCACCTTATCAACACCCAAGTTCCATTGATATTGAAAAAACTTGATCGGTTAACCGAGAATCAAAGGGTTTGTTGTGAGTCACGAGCATGGAGTCAGGTTAGGAACCATCCCAAAGGAGTGTACTAATGATAAAAACCTGTAGATCATGTTCAAAAAAGTTTCCAAAGTCTTAATCCTATCTATCGGATATTACAGGTTAGGATGACCGACTCATCAACCCATAATATTCTCAAGAGAAACTCGTCTGAGTATAGTATCATGTAACAACTGTTATCAGGTCTACAACTGAATAGTCTCCACACTACGTCCTAAATAGGCCAAGTTGGGTTAAATGTTCTACGGCCCTCAGCTTCTCGGACCCCAAATCAGAGAAAGTAATGCCTAACCACAAATAACTTGTGTGACATCAGTAACTCCAAAAGGGTCTCCACTTAGTAGATGGGTTTCAAGCCAACTTGTTAAGGACTACTCCACACAAGTTGAACATGACTATACCATCCTCCTATCTGAATTTCACTCAAGTTCGGGTTAGAACTTATCTCACCACTCAGAGATCACCAAGCATAACAGACAGATTATATCATACAAACAAATATACCAACACCAAATATACAAATATATACACATAAAAAGTAGGCTAAACCCACTGAGGACTACTCCCCAGCAGAGTCACCACTTAATTTTTGTAGCGGTAAAATCATGACCATTAGGCTAGGGATAAGCTTAACTCTAATAAAATCAGAGTCGCCACCGCACTTTTATTGTTTCCAAAGGAAAAGGGAAAAGTACGAACAAAACCCAAAGATAAGAAGTTTTCAAATCAAAACTAATAAAATGCCATAGATTACGGGTAAGGGGTTGGTTATACAGAGGGAAGGTGTTAGCACCTGTAGCAGGGTATTCGTTACCTTTAGATTTATTGACTAAATCAAAAGTAAACCATACAAGTCGAGTCGCCACCGCACTTCTATTTATCCAAAGGAAAGGTTAGAAAGCGAACAAAAACCGAGAAGTTTTATCGAATCAAAAACTAATAAAAATGTCAGAGATCGGGGTAAGGGGGTTGGTTATGCAATGGGAAGGTGTTAAGTACCCAAAACATCCTAGGTACTCCTAGGGAGCCCTTTCACACTCGTTGTAAGGTTGGTATTTTGTGAAAAATTGTTTGTGCAAACATGATTAGGGAGATGAGAAGAGAATATACAAGTTATTTACAATTTTGTGTTTGAATGGATAAACTCATTGCCTACGTACCATCTTAAAAAAGATTAGGATCAAAACCTCGTAGTTCGGGGTAAAAATCTCAAAACAAGTTGGTGAATTGATTTGGTCCAAAAGCCTTAAGGTCTTTTGTTATCCAAGGGAGAAAACTCAATCAAAAAACCACAAATCCACCATGTGAGGATAGCTTCAACATCCTAGTGAGGGGTTAACCCTATAATAAGCATGGAAGACTCATTGTCCATCACTAAGGATATAGGTGAGTATTATATCTACCTCAAGGATAACTCAAACCTAATAGCTAGAGGTTATGAAAAGGTTTTTGATAAGGAAGTGGCCATTGAAACCACGAAAGTATTTGAATGAGTTATATTTACCAATGAAAAGTATTTACAAAATATGGTCAAAGTTGACTTAAAGATTCAATTCAAAATAAGTGTTATGAAAAGAAAGTTTGAAAATCAAAAGCATAATGCTTAGGTTTCTAATGTTTGAAAAGAAGTGTTAATGTTTGCACAAAAGTTTTGGCTTGGGTTAGAGTGGAGGGAAGAAGAAGAATGGCTAAGTCCTAATCATACAAGAGATGAAGGAGAAGAAATAAGACCACAAAAATGGAGTTCCCTTCTTGAGATCATATTGATGATCGAAGTAGCTCCCATCCTTTAGAATAAGCAAGCAAAATAAGTGTATACTCAAGCAATCAATCAATTCAAGCAAGCTCTTAGAAGATCCCCAATGACTCTTAGATCTCCCTCTTTAGAAGCTCATGACAATGGTTCTTCACTTAGGCTCAATGTTGGAATCCCTAGCACAAGAACACACACATCAAAAAGTTCTATCAAGCAAACAAAGAATGAACAAGAAGGAGTTTAGAAATTGGTCCTTTCAAAGTTTTCTTCAACATTTATAGCATTCTAAAGGCCCAATGCCTAGTTGCTCTTTGACTTTTATAGCACTCTAAAGGCCCAATGCCTAGTTTCTCTTTGACTCCAATTTTGCATAGGGAATGTCCTAAAGTCTAAGTCCTTTTTGTCCATTTTGGCATTTGGTTCACAACAATCAAACAAAACACAAGCACAAAAGTATATACACAATTATGTGCTCAAATGAGCAAAAGGCAAATTGCATTAACATAAACATGTGCTCAAATGAGCAAAGGAAAAAGCAAATGAATAATATGTACAAGAATAGTAAATTGCATAAATGTAAAGTGCAAGAATTAAATGTTGATGGTTAATGGTTAGTGTTAGTGTGCCATAAGGCAATTTAGCTCTATGTTAAGCAATCGTAATTGGACTTATGTAGAAGTCACAACTATCTGAGGTCGATTAATAATAATGTAGGCAACAACACAAGTTAGAGATCTTGATTAGTGAATCAAGCTCCTACAACTTGCCATGCCAAAAGAAGAAGAGAAATGATCTTGTATTGATTTAGGTTCTTTGCTTGATTAGGAAGCAACCTATCCTTAATGCAAAGCCATTCACTTGATCCATAATCAAGTTGAATTAGATTTGAATCAAGGAAGGTTAAACCTCCCATGTATCAAGGCTAACCACCAATCTTTAACTCATTGATCAAAAAAGAAAAAGAAGAAGAAGATGAATAATAAAGTGCATTAATGGAAATGGAATGAGGTAATCAACAAGCATTGACCAAAGATAGAGAAGATCAAGGTCAAATATTAGTAAACAGAAGCAAAATGAAGATGAGAAGTCAAGAAACAAATAAAATATTTTTGGTACTTTTCAAAATTAAAATAATACTTGAATTAAAATAATAAAGAAAGGTCAAACTTCAAATTCACTTCAAATCAACTTTAAAAAAGTCCAAGTGAATTATCCTAAGTTCACCAAAGTCAAACAAAGTTTGACAAAAAAATTCAGCATTTTTAGAAGTCGGAAACTATTTTTAATCAATTAAAAATGCATAAAAACAACCTAATTGAATTAAAATCTCAAATAAATCTCAAATCAATTAATAAATTGATGAGAATATTTTTCATAGATCTATCATCGTTCAAAGAGATTGGAAAATATTTTTGTATTTTTTGAATATCAAAAACTATTTTAAATGAATTAAAAAATAACCAGAAAAGAGAAAATTCATAAAAAATATCAAATGATAAAATAAAAAATATTAAAAAACATTTTTAGAAACTAGAAATTAAAAGAAGAAAAATGCAATTGGTCTCACATTTTTTTGACCAATAATGAAGGAGATATGAATTTTTAAAATGAAATGGAATTAAAAGAAATAAAAGAAAATTAAAATCATAATTTAAAAATAGCAAAAAGCGTGGAGCGTTGAATGCAGAGCTCATTAATTGAGCTGGCAAATCGTGTGGCTCCTGAGCGCGCTTCCACCATACGCTTCAGTCAATGCATCACACATAGCCAATTAAAAAGTCATAACATTGAATGGATGGGATCTGATCTGGAAACACAAATGCACGGTCCAGATTTGATCTGGAGACCAGACGGTGGTGTACACCACCATCTTCTCCGGCCAGCTTCCGGCGAAGGCAAAAATTGCAGAGAAATAAAAGTTCATGAAAAGCCATGATCCAGGTACCAAACGAAAGCTGGGGTGATGTACATCACCCCTGTGCCAACCAAATCCACTCTAGATTTCTATTGAGAGAGAAACCAGAGGTTGAATTTTATGGAGTTCAACTGAAACTTGTTGGATTTTGAAAATTCAAAGCTCAAAAAGGTTGCCTCTATGAAGAGGACTTCAGACAACACAGCAACAACAAGAAACAAGCAGTATATGAGCAGATTCGAAGACAATAAAATTTGAAGTAAACCTCTGCGTGCAGAGCTTGAGAGCATTATCACTTAATGTTGATGCTTGCAGTATACTCTATGGATCAAGGTGAGCAAGTCTTAGGAACTTTAGATCTAAAAATCAATCAATGAAATTGAGGTTTAGATCTGAAAAATTTGAGAGAAAAATGGTGAGTTCCTTTGAGTATGGTTGAGGTATGATTCGTGCAGCATGTAAGGCGCCCTTAGGTTACTGAAATGAGGAGCATTGGCCTTGTATTTATAGCAGATTGCAGCTGATATGCATGAACATAGCATTGCATGGATGGAAAGGGCCTCCATGTATGAGCCTGTACAGGCACATGGAGGGCCCAATTCCACTTGGATTTGCAAGCTTATGTCAAAGGGAAACAAAGTGGACGTGCAGATTTAGTGTTCTGAGCTCATGCAATGCAAATTTAATTGATTTCCAAAAATGCACCAATATGTTCATGCTTTCGAAAATGGTATCTCCAAAGGTGAAGCATAACCTTATGTGTAATGGTTGGAAAGCTTTTTGCATGAGGATCATTTTTTATGTTGACCAAAACTTCATTTGACATTTTGAAATTGGTAAAAAATGATCATGAAGTGTAGGGTGCAAAGCATGTACATGTGAGATTTTCAAAACTGGCCAAACTTTAAGCACATCTGCTTCAATGATGCAAGCTCCAAATGATAAAACCTTCAACATAAAAGTTGTAGATCTTTTCAAGACACTAAATGTGGCCTTAAATTTTGCATAATTTGGATTTTTTTATGAAGAAGTTATGGGCACTTGAAGTTGGACCTTTTCACATTTCAATGCCTTTGGTCCAAAGTGACCTATAATTTTTTGCATTATCACATGTATTTATTTTAGGATTTTGGAATTTTTCTAAACATAAAACTTTCAGTAGACATATTAATCTTTCCAATTCATTTGATCCCACCTCAAAATCATGAAAAATGAATGAGTTATGTTCTTGGGAAGTTGACCCAAAATTAGGGTTTCAGTCAAAATGACCTATAATGTTTTGAAATGGATGATGACCTTTCAAGCTTCAAATCAATTTTTGATGAACATGAAAGTTGTTCATTTGGTTCTTAATAACATGTTTTCTCTTTGGGTCATCTCCATTTGACAAACACATTAAAAGTTAGGTCTCAGTGTACTTCAAAATAGTCAGATGAATTGACTGATCAACTTCTCAAGTCTATACCTCATATCTTGATGAATTGATGATTGAGGACACTGATAACATGAAACTATATCACATTTTAGGACTTAATTCAATTAAATTATATTATCATTTGCTTCAATTTATTTCATTTTACTCGATATTACTCGGTATTTCCTTTCTATTTATCTCAGGTAGTCTATTTGAAGCAAAAGTAAAAAAAGGAAGAAAAGGAGGTGCAAAAAGAAGTTTTTGGAAACAAATAGCAAAAGCCAAGCCCAGCCCAAAAAGCACATCGCCTGTGCCTGTGACGAGCGTCACAGAGGCTGTGACGAGCGTCACGCTATATACACTTGTGTGACGAGCGTCACACATGGTGTGACGGACGTCACACCATTCCCCTATATTTTTGGCATAAGGAACGCACAGACCACGTTGCACGCTTGACCCTTTTTCAAAGTGATGGCTATATTTAAGGAAATGTTCGGAAAGCAGTTGCAAGAGGTGGCATATAAATAGTAGCTTTTTGGAAAGCTCTCGGTTCCACTCTCCTTCGCCGTTTTCGCTTTTTCGCATTTTCTCTTTTTCCAGCAGCTTAAGCATACTTTTACAGTACTACCTTTACAATTTTTATATTGTTTCTTTTGCAATTCTATTTTCTTTTCTAGCATTTAATTAATTTTTCGCACAATAGTTTCTACACCGGAAACTATTGTGTACCTTTTACCGGATCTAACCTTACGTTAGAATCTAGTTTTTTATTCCTTCGCTTTTATTTTTCTGCCTGATTGAAGAACTCAAGAACAAATCCAACCGGTCTGTGGTGGAGTGTTCAAGACTGCTATTTAATTATTTAGGTTCTTTATTTATTTGTTGAATTTATATATGCTTGTTTTTATTATTAATTTATACTGCTTGCCTGCGATGAATCTGTTTATGCATGCTGATTATTTGGATCTGTTGAGTATGTCTGGCTAATTCATTTAGGTATCGGTATGTAAAGTAAGCGGAATGAAGGAATCAAAACTAAGTTGGTTTAATTAAGTTTAAAATTAAAATCACTCTTTTTACGGTCTCAATTTACAGGTTTAATAACAAAGTTTTTGTACGAAAGTAAAAGACATAAAGAAGTTAGAATCAATAGAGCGAGAGTTTGAGGTTTTGACTGGACAGTGTAAATTAGACATTAATTCTAGATCAGGGCGAGAGCAATTTTTAGAGTTAATTAAATTCTAACCTTTTTCAAAAAGTATTTTTAAAGATTGAATGTGAGGACGAGAGTTAAGCATTTGAATTTAATTATATAACCTAAGTCAACAGAGCGAGAGTTTGAGATAAGGGTGTTTAAACTGTTAGTGTTTTCTTAAAAAGAGTTTCTACGGATTCTATTGTTTTCAAAAAGTGGTTTTTGACTTAACTATAAGTGACAGCTACGTTAATATAAAATCATAGTTTATTCAACAGAGCGAGAGTTTGAGATAAAACTTTTAATCAATAGAGTCAACTGAAAAGATTCATTTTAAAACCAAGAAACCAACAAAGAATTGATTCCTTAATTACGACGAACTGCATACCGATATCCGCTTATTAGATATTAATTTTAGATCTTATTTTAGTTTTAGCTTTTTCCCCAAAAAAATCAAAGTATTACCTGCCTTAGCTTTACGAAGTAAACTTAGATAACGGTATATCGATTCATAAGTCCCTGTGGGATCGATATCTTTTAAAACTACGCGATAGAACTGTGCACTTGCAGTTTGTACCCCAAATTCGACTCATAAAGTCGCGATCAGACACTCAAATAATCTCAAATATGCATGAAATGATGATTTAAAGAACTTCCCTTGATTGTATTTGACCATAGGTTGAGGTTGCTTCATGAGCAAGGCACAGTTGATGAACAGATGAATTAGGGTTTCCTTGGGAAACAAGCCTCAAACCCTTTGGTTTGCTTTGATCAGAATGATGAATTGAGATACTTGGGAGGCACATTTGATGGATGAGAGCTTTGGGAGCCATTTCCATGCTTGCTTTCATCTTCACTTGGCCATATCAATGCACATAGGATTTCCTAGAATCTTTGGATCTTGTGACTGCTCAAGCTACAAACAAAAGATGTTAGTGACATATTATTGTGCTTTTGGTTAGTAACTAAAAATGATAAAAGCAATAATATACAATTCAAGCATGCTTGGTGATATCCAACCAACTCAAAAAGGTTCCCACCCTAGGGTAGAGACCAAGATGCTTGTGATCCTTGAGGCCAGATGTGAAATGCAATGTTATGATGCCATGAGGGATCTTAGGGTCAAAATTGGGGTCTTATAGCACCCAAAGTGTCATAGGTACTCCTAGGGAGCCCTTTTTTAGGTATGCATATGTGTTTTGGTATAAATTATGTTTCAGAAAATAGAGTGTAGAGATGAGAAAAGAATTTATTTATTATATTTTTGTGTTTGGCAAGACCTTCTGACTTGTGCCTACGTACCAACATAAAAATGAGGGATCAAAACCTCGTAGTTCGTGGTAACAAGTTAAAAGTTGGTGAATTTCTTTTAACAAGAGGTTAATAAGAAAGGCACCAAGAGCCAAAAGTTTGAATGAAGTTGTTAGTTCTTTTTGTCTTTTGAAATTTTAAGTCAATATGATTAAGTTTATTTACAAATTTGATTTAAGAAAAAGTTTGAAAATCCATTGGCATAAGGCCAAAGTTTCTATTTGAAATAAGGTCTAAGTTTGAAATTACAAGTAAAGAAAGTTTTTGAAAAGGGGGAGAGATTTTTGAAATTTAAGAAGTGGGAGAAGATGAAGAGGCTACCCTAAGCATAAAATTAAAAGTTAAGAGTTGAAAAGATCTGACCAATGGGATGCAATCCAACATACAAGAATGTCATATGGAAAATCCATTTTCCCTTTGGACTTTGAATCAAGCAATAATCAACAAGCAATTAACAATATCCAGACATCATGAAGATCAAAGCATCAAATAAAGATAGCCACATCCAAGCAAGCAAATCCCATAGCTAGCAGTCTTCTTTGTCTTCTCATGTATCAGATGAAATATTCCTTTATCAACTCAGAACAAAGCATCAGACACAAGATCAAAATAATAATTGGCACTAGGACAAAGTAACTGACGAATTCAAATAAATCTCAAGACTTGCATCAGATGAAGGCTCAGTTCAGAATAACTTGGTCTCAAAATGTTGGCTTTGGCCAAGTCCTTTTTGCACAGTGAATGTTGCCTAATCCTAAGTCCAAAAGTTCATATCAAGATCAACAGTTCAACAAATATTTTTTAGGGTTTTTGTTGTTTATTAAGTGTTTTAAGGTCCTAAGACCACAAACAAAATCAAAATGCACAAACAATATATACAATCATAAGATACGGCTCAAATGAGTAAAGTGAAAATGGCATAAACATAAACAAGTTAAATGAAATGTAAATGGCAATGAATGGTAAACGACTGAAATTTAAATTGCATAAAGTAAATGACTTGAAAGTAAAGCAATATTAATAAGAGTTACTCAAATGTTAGTCAAAGGTTAGTCAAAGGTTAGAGGTGTCTTTTAAATGATTAAGTCATTCTTTGGAGAACACTCAACCATCCATTCACAAGCATGGATCCTTGAACCAAGACATCTTTCATGGGAAGGAAAAAAGGTCAAGTTTCCATACAATACCATGAAGGATGGGATACTTACAATCTCACTTACTAAAATGATATGCCTTTAGGATCAAATTTAACTCTATGTTAGGAAATCGTAATTGGACTTATTTAGAAGTCACAACTATCTGAGGTTGGGCAATAAAAATTTAGCTATTAATGCATGTTAGAGATTTGGTATAATGAACCAAACTCCTAAAACATACCACCGACTAAAAGAAAAGATCAAGAGGGATGGACATATCTCAGTCATACTTGTATTGGTTCATCTGACACAAGGTCATTGATGAACCAATTAGCCTTAAGATATTAGAGATTTCAATTGCCAAGTGAATCAATGAGAAAGAATATGGATTAATATGAAGATGGAAGGGAATGAGAGAAACACCAGTTGGTCATGGGAGGAATTTTATCAAATTAAAACCATTCATTCATTTTGAGAGATGAAATGTACATTTCATCAATCCCCTAAATCCAATGGTTTTAATCCAACAAAAGTCAAATCAACCTTGACCAAGGCCCAAACAAATACTCAAACATCACAAGACCATGAAAATAGCTTAACATAACTTTTACACAATTAATCAATTAAAAATCAAATTAAAAATGCATTAAAATACAATTTAATTTGGTCAAAACCTAAAATCTCTTCAAAACACCAAATAAATGGCCAAGAGATTTATCCTAGGTCAAACAAGGTCAAAGGACCTTAGACAAAAAAAATCACTATTTTTGAAAAGTCAGAAGTATTTTTAAACAATTAAAAATATGCACAAAAATATTTAAAAATATCAAAATTAATCCAAAAAATAAGTTTAATTCAGAATATGAAAGAGAAAAATATTTAGAGATTTTTGGTGAAAGTCCCATATTTTTTGGATTAAAAATGAAATTTCTATTAATTAAATAAAATAAGTGGATTAAACATAAAATTAAAAATTAAAAATAAAATAGAAAAAACAAGGGCCATCAGATCTCCCTCATTAATTGAGGTGGCAGATATGATGGTCACACACGCGCGTTCCATGGTGGACCTTGGTCAATGCAGTGTACGCATGGTAATCAGTATGGAAGGTTAAGATTAAAACAATTCAAAGAGATCATATCGCTAGAATGCACGCCAGCACATCATCAGAGTTAGGGCTCCGGTCTTCTTCTCCGGTGACCTCCACCAGACTGGTCCAACTTTATTTCAAAGAAAAATGGAAAAAAAGGACACTATTCCAAAGAGAAAATGCTCAGGATCACTCTTTTGGCCTCAATTTTCTCAAATTCAAAGTATATAAAATGATCAGGGATTTAAATTTTGAGGATCATGAACTGAGTTACTTCGATTTGACCTCAAAGCAACTCAATATTGTTGCCTACATTGGTAGGACTTTATCCAACCAAAAATCACAAAGAATAGTGAAGAATTAATAGAAAAACGAAGAGATGAAAATTCTGGAAAATCACCCTCAAATTTGCTTCAATCTTGCTTGATCTTGCTTCCAATTGTCCTTGGCTTGGCTTCAGAAGCTTGTAGGAGATGAATTGGATCAAATAAAAGCTTGGACTCTTGGAGTTTCAATCTCAAAACAGAATGAGATTTAAAGCTCGATTTTCAAATGAAAACCTTCAAGATTATCCTTTAATGGTGAGGGTTTGGATTGCAGGTTCAAAGCTTGGGCATGAGGTCTTTAATTCTGAGCCAAGAGTGTTGTATTTATAGGCATTGCAATTCATTTTCACACACTTTAAAAATTTGCCAAATATAGAAATTTCATTGCATGCTTGCATGAGCGTGTGATAGGCCCATCAAATGACGCTATCAGGTCCAAAATTACCAATGTGCAATGCTGAAATCATGTCATGTACTCATGCAATGGATATTGAAAAGTGAATGTGAAATCCATCCAAATGATCCTTTGAAAAGAACCCATGCGCAAGTCCTACATTTCTTTACCAAATGAGATGATATTAGACTTTTTGGAAAGGTGAGATCAAGGGGAACAACATTCATGTTGAACACTTTTCTATTTGAAGCTTGGATCATGATGAATTTTGAGGTGGAAGTTTGGAAAATCATACATATTTGAAAATTTTCTAAGTACCAAGTCAAATGTTCACTTCTTCCACCTTGAATAACTTTTGCTATGGTCTTCAAATGGAAACAGTTTCTTCATCAAAGTTATAGCTCTTTCAAACCTCTTAAATTTGGTCACTAATTTGACCTCATTTGTATTTTTCATGAAGGAGTTATGCACTTTAGAAGTTGAGGAAAATCATTTGTTCAATGGTAATGGCCCAAAATGACCTATAACGTTTCCTCTTGGCACATGCATTTGCAAGTTGAATTTGAACTTCTTCCAAGAATAAGAGTTGGATAGGACATATTTAATTTTATCATGGAACTTTAATGGATTTCATCTCATAAAAATTGAGCAAGTTACGGTCCTTCAAAGTTGACCTCCTAACTAGGGTTTAGACAAAATGACCTATAATATTTCACCATAAAAAGTGACTTTCCAAGCAAAAATAGCTCTTGACTTAAACATGAAAGTTTTTTGGAATGTCATAAAGAGTTACTTTTCTCTTGGAATCATTTTCATATGATAAAACTTATAGTAGATAGGGTCTAGGTAACCCCAATTTTGACCAGTTGACTTTCTCTGGTCAACCACCATGAACCATCTTGCGAACTTGACATTTTCTTGATATTTGGGACTCATGGAGGATAATATATGTGTAAGATGATGTAATATGAAGTATCCCTTGAAATATTTGATCAAATGATGAAGAAACTTTCTGAGGAAGTCACACAAGATACCCAGATGAATTATGGCCTCCAAGGCAAACATGCTTCAAACTCTTGATGAATTCTTGATCAAAATGATATGTGAAGATCATAAGGACCCATATATGATGTTTATATCCAATGTGAACCATATCTTGATTGATCTCCTTGCATTGAGGGTCTCAAACCCTAGATATGAGCTTGATGAGGCATTGGTGGATGTACACATTACCTACAAAAGAAACAAAGCTATTTATAGACATATTTTTAGTATTTTGGTTAGTAAATAATTAAAAACAAATTATGATATAATCAAATGTGTTTGGTGATCCCCCCACTCCCCCCCCCCCCCCCAATGTAAACCCAATGAATGAGGGGTAAGGAGGATGCCAAGGTGTGATCCCAAGGCCAATGCATATGATGAGATGGCATGAGGGATCTTAGGATCAAAATTGGGGTCTTACACTAAGGTATGTCTAAACTCCTTCTTTTTATCTAGACAACTTTTATGAATGATATACTATTTACTTTAGTTTATATATCTATCTCTTTGATGCATAACTATTCTAGATAATATGTCTGCATAAGAATCTTCAGAACAAGTGAAAAATATTTTTTATATCCTTGTTCTTATTCTTTATTTAGAACTAAGTATTGTGGGCGCAAAAGTTTTGATCATAAAAGTGATGTTGTTCAAATAAATTCTTTAATGAGTTGTTTTGCTTGTCTTACATTTTGTCTTTTAAATACTAAAATCTTCTCTAATAAAGGTTTCTGATCTTATTTTAAAGGGTTGATTTTGAATATGGAGTATCAAAGACTTTGATGACATGTGGCCTCTGAAAAACATCAGGCTTTGAGACTCAAAAAAGAATAAGGATTACTTGTAACTTTTTATAAAAATCCACGTGTCTAAAAACTATTATGCTAGCTATGAAGCTATTTGGGAAAAATTTGTAGAGTAGTAATGCTTTACTCCTTGGATTCTTTGTGGCCTGTCTCTCGTTATTTCTTACTTTTTCCTTGTACTTTGTTATCTTACTTGTGGGTTTCCAAAAGGTTTTTTGTGTTTTGTCTTTTCAAAATCTAGTTGTTTTAAATCTTTTTCTCTCTGGTTTTTCCTTTTTATTACCTATTTAAATTGATCATCCTCAGTATAAATTTCTCATTCTGGTTTTACAACATGTCCCTCAAACTTGGTTGACACAGTTGTGCAATCTTGCTCTGGTTTTCAAAAGCTCATATGTCTCACTTCTGTCCTAACTTGATATTACCTCTAGATCAATCCTTGGCGTGAGAAACCATCTGGAGAGCATCAATGAAAGGCTAGCTCTTCTTGAAGAATTGGGAGTCTCTAACTATGATCTTCTTTTTCTCCTTCACTCGGGCATAAAAGTTAAATTTCATCAAGTAATCTTCAACTTCTCAAAGATAACACTGCCTCTCCTTGAGAGAATATGACTCTTCATTTCTTCTGAACGAATTATGGGTGAAATCGTCTGTCTACAAGGAAAGGTTGTAAATCTGGACGAGGTTTCATTTAACCTCGTGATGAGGTCATAAGAACAACTTAACTTCCTCTTCATCCACTCAAGCTTTGACAGTCTTCGTAACCTTCCTTGGTTTTTCTTTTTTTCTTTCTTTCCCTCGAGTCAAGTCTTTCCAAATCCTATAATAATTGTATCTCTTGAGATCCAATGCTTTGTGCAAGCTATTGTATTGAAAGAGTACTTTTGTTTCAAGACTGGATAATTCTTGTTTCGAGTGTTCCTTTTGTTTTATTTTGCTTAAGACTTATATGTTCAAATTCTTAGGTAAATTTTATGTATTCTTTCTTAGCCTCTGATTGTATAACCCCAAAGAAATTTTTATGGTTAATTGGATGTATTAAATAAATCGAATGAAAAAGAAATATCAAGTTAAGAGTATTATGTTTTTCTTTATGAATTCTGAACTTCTTAAATCAGTTTGCAATAAAGGAAATAATCATGACTAAAAGATGGTATGCAAATTAAAAGGGAAAAGAACTTCATTGAACTAAAGGAATGATTATAAAAATATGTTTATAACAGTAATCCTAATCATCCCTAGGTCTCTAAATGTAGAAAAAGTTTCCCCAATCTAAATCCAATTTCTCTTTTTCATCTGAATTGAAATGAAACACTTATATTAATCTTCTTCTTCTCTTGGACTTCTTCTACTTCCTACTAATCTTATTGTATTGCTTCAATGTTTAAGGAAGAAAGGTTAAAGGAATGCCTTCAGAAGGTCTGACCTTCTGATCATAAGTTGTTTTAAAGACCAGAGGAGTCTCTGAAACAATAGGAATAGTTGCTTGTTCAGAAGTTTTGTTCATCTTGAATTAGATATATGTTAAGTGAGTATAGATTTGTATTTTGACCTAAACATGTGATTTTATAACGAAAATTTCGGAAGACCAAACACTTTGTATGTTTAAGTTTCTGATCTTTGAAATTCTAAAGGTTAATCATTAATTAACCATGCCATATTGGATCATAATTACTCCATGAAAACTGAAATGGTGGTGATTTACCATAAGAAGTAAAGAAACTCTTTCAAATTCTTGAAAAAACTTTAAATTGTTTTAAATTGTCTTATTCTTTTGAAAAAGTGTTAATAGTTTCAAAATTTTCAGTCGGTGTCAGAACTATTAAATTATTTCAAATATTTCAGGGTTTTAAACTCCTTCAAAATCATGTGCATCTAAATTGTTTTAAATTTCATTTTAATTTTTCTCAACTTTATTGTTATTCTATTTATTTTAAAATCATTTTGATAATAACAAAGAGGGAGAAAATGCATAGAGTATTTAAGAAGAGATTGAAGCATCAGAACTTGAACAAAGCAGTTTCTGCAAAAACAACATCTGATTTATAAGCTTTATGTTATTTATATTTTTGAGTAATTTATCTTATTAAGCTTAAATGAATAATTTTCTTTAAACAAATACAATGACTTAAGGAAAGCTCACAAACATAACTTAATGAACTGTTAGACTAAAGGAAGAGCTTACAAACCTCAATCTAAGGTTTGTCAAACTCATGGGGGCTTACAAACCTCAGACTATGATGTTAGAATTTTCTGATTAAAATTATAGAATTCAATTAACATATATAAAGAGTTAATAGGAGCTTACAAACCTCATCTTAATGGACTATCATACTTAGGGGGAGATTACAAACCTCACCTTAATGTACTGTCTAACTTAGGGGGAGCTTACAAATCTCAGAATCTAATGTTAGACTGTGTTAATTAAATCATCAACCATTATTCTTAAATACCTTTGTTTGTCATCACCAAAAATGGGGAGATTATTGGAACAAGATTTGTTCATGCCCTTAAAAGGTTTTGATGAAAGTATTTAAAGAACAATAGGGTTTACTAATGGTTATTCTAGTGTGCATGATCAAAAAGACATTAACCTTGATACAAATAAAGTTAATTACTAAGAAGAATAATTAAAGAGAAGTAAGGTTGTTCTGAATCTAAAGGATCAGAGCCAAAGCCTTCAAACTGTGAAGAGTCAACTCAAGTCCTTCAGATGATCAACCTTATTCAAAGTTCTAAAGACTGAAGTAGTTTGAAGCAAGCAGACTCTGCAACTTCGAACAAGCGTCATCTGCAGTTCTGAAGAGTCTACTTCAAAGGATTATTATCTATATCAACTCAATAACTTTGAAAGTGTTCATCCATATTAGTTATGATCAAGACTCTGATATAAGGTGAGCTCGGAACCCGTGAACCCAAGACTCTGAAGTCTCACTCCAACCAGGTTTTAAAGAGATACTTTAACTTCTGATCATGCTTTAACAAATTCTATAAAAAGCCTATGATTCAAAAAGTCAAGTATAAAGATAATAATGACTCAGATCAAGTTTCAACAAACGTCTACAAGAAGTATCTGGTTATAAGTTATCTAAAGAAGATCACGTGACAACGGTACACTACTTTATGTCAAATCAAGAAAAGTAACATTGTTAGGATCTAATCTCTTTAATTGTTATGAAGTCTACTCTGTTCCTCTCAAAGTCTTTATGCTAGCTGAATTTAAAGTACATTTCACGTACCCTGGCTAAAGACCTCAAACGGCTACTTGTACCATTGGCAGTTCCAATCTTCAACGGATCTATTCTCAGTATCTATTTAAGAAGAAGATTGAAAATATTCAACATGTTTGTTCTGACCAAGAATGTATGGGGTTGAAGAATACGTGATTGCATTCACAAAGATGTGAGACATGTTCATAGTATGGGTTGACAGAGGGACTAAGATATATAGAAAACATAGATAAAATAAACATACATTAAATGGAAAATATAACCACAAGGGTTAAGTGTGTGAGAGTAGAGTGAAGTTGATCAAAAAGATCAACAAAATAGAAAGGCACAACAAAAAATGAAATATGTGCTTAAAGAGAAAAAGATTGAAAACTTCAATCTTCCACACTTAGAAGAAATCAACTTATATTCTTCTCAAAAGTGTATAACCTTTGTGTATCTGTTTAGCCAAGTAGCACACACAAAACACAAGGTTAATACCAGACTCTTTTGTTAAGAGAATATGAAGACTTTAGTCGATATGCTCAGAGTGAGTCTCTTTATGTTAGGTTGAGCAAAGAAGTCTTTTGTTGGGTTCTTGAGAAAAGATGCACTACGCCAAATAAGGGAAAAGAGGGCGCTTATTTTGGCCTATAACAGCGCTTTTAAGCGCCCTCTAAAGTGGCGCTGGCATAGGTAAAGACAGCGCTTTGTTTTCCTGGAGAAAGCGCTCTCTAAAGTGGCCCTTTAAGGGCCACATTATAGTGCGCTTTCAGAAAAAAGCGCCCTCTGGAGTGGTCCATAAAGGGCCACCTTAGAGGGCACTTTCTGGACAAAGCGCCCTCTAAAGTTGTCAATGTAAAGTGTTTAGAGGGCGCTTCCTACAGAAAGCGCCCTCTAAAGTGTTAGTTATTTTAAAAAAATTTGTTTGAAAAACAGTGGGTATTTAATTGGGAACCTGTTCGCATGCTGCAAAAGTGTAAAATTCATATTGATTTCATCCTTTAATCCAATGTTATACACCATTAATCCATTGATATATACAACATGAATCCATTTATATACAACATTAATCCTCCATATATACAACATTAATATATTGATATTCATGCATGTACAACAACATTCCATACATATATGTACAACAACTACAACCTATATGATTCTATGATCAATAATGAATTGACACAATTCATCCTTCATTTCATCCAAATGAGCTCTTGAGTAAGATTTGTATTCGTCAAAGTACTACAATTAAGAGAATAAAACATATTCATGATTTAGTAACAAATTAGATGAAATATCCGATAATATTAAAATAAACCCTAAGTTATTATTCCATACCATTTTTGGGATGTCTATACGATTCAACGCAATGATATCTCTCATAAATCTCAATACAAAAAATCCGCAATCGATCGAATTATTTTGCTGAGGACACTACACAGAAAAACAAACAAACAAACAAACAATATATATATTATATATATATATATATATATTATATATATATATATATATATATATAATATATATATATATATATATATTATATATATAATATTATAATATATATATATATATATAGTTAATTTCTTACAAACACTATTATAAGCAAAAAACAAACACTATTATAAGCAAAAATAAGAAACTTAATATATACCTGAACTCTGACCCAGGTAATGTCCTTCCTATTACGATAATTCTTTTTCGATCTAAATTTTAGTATTGCCCTAACAAAATAAAAACGTATATTGAGATCAATCTGACAGACATAATTAAATATACAAATACACACGAATATTTAGGGGAATTTCACTTACGCGTCAACCGTCTTCTTCATACTCGGATATTTACTCCAATCACCCGGTAATGAATCGAGATAATACACCATTAGTCTCGAAAGATCCATAGCAACCAACACCCAGTGACCACTGTAAAATAAAACAAAAATTTAGATGCATGAAAATTTTCTACGTAAAAGATATACATAGATTAGAATGAAATTATTAGAAAGAAAATTTAACCCGTTGCCAGAATTAAACGGTAAAAAATGCAAACTGGGTGTAGTATTATCGCCGGCCACCATGAATCTATCGACTAGTTCATTCATTACGGATGTTGGATTTTTCGTTATAAACGTTGTGTTGATATGGGAAGCAGCAATAAAATTGAATCGGTTACACAATTCAGTTCCCCGCATCAATGTGTCATACATATACCTTAAATAGAAACATAATAAACATTAGACTACTCATTGAAATGTGTAAATAAATTGTTCAACTAAGTAAATAATAGATTGATCGGAGTACCATATGTATGTATGAATGACAGCGATGCCCAATTCTTCGTGTTCAAAAAGTTGTTGCATGTCCTCCTTTGCAATTAATTCGGAATGAGCAATTCCGAAAACACCTTCATCCATATCTACACTACGGATGGCACCGTGCATAATATCTGACTCTTCCACCATTTTCTCAAGACGCATCATAATTTGAGATTTTGTCCCGGACGTCGTTGGAATTTCCTTACTAGCTTTGTCCAACATTTGACCGGGAACCTAAAAATATAAATTAAATCATGACTTTTTGTGATGCAACAGAATCGTTGTGTATATAATTCAATGGGTATATATATTTGTACCTCTTTTTGAGATTTAGGATTTGTTTTTGTCCCGGACTTCGTTGGAATATCCTTACCAGCTTTTTTCAACATTCGACCGGGAACCTAAAAATTCATATAAATTAAATCATGACTTTTTGTGATACAACAGAATCGTTGTGTATATAATTCAATGGGTATATATTTGTACCTCTTTTTGAGATTTAGGATTTGTTTTTGTCCCGGACTTCGTTGGAATATCCTTACCAGCTTTTTTCAACATTCGACCGGAACCTAAAAATTCATATAAATTAAATCATGACTTTTTGTGATGCAACAGAATCGTTGTGTATATAATTCAATGGGTATATATATTTGTACCTCTTTTTGAGATTTAGGATTTGTTTTTGTCCCGGACTTCGTTGGAATATCCTTACCAGCTTTTTTCAACATTCGATCGGGAACCTAAAAATTCATATAAATTAAATCATGACTTTTTGTGATGCAACAGAATCGTTGCGTATATAATTCAATGGGTATATATATTTGTACCTCTTTTTGAGATGCAACCGACTCGATGCGTCTTGAAATCCCTTTACCAGCTTTATGTGTGGGTCTTGTAGGAGTCTAACATTACCATGTAATAAGGATTGATTAATATCATAATTGTAGCTGAATTGAAATGTGAATAATAAATATTCATAATCATTTAGAACATATATACCTCGGCATATGGGAAAATTAGATCTGACGGTCATCCAACAAAGGATCCGACTGCATCTTGCATCAACGTTGTCTCTGAAACAACGTCAGGTAATGGTAGAAGCGCGTCCGTATCTAATACAAGGTCAACCGAAACTTTCATATATCCCACCGGGAGGGGATTATGGTGAATTAATTCACCCAAAGTGTTGTGCACTTTTCCCTTGCCAACTATGCGATAAGTTGGTGACGATAGATACAGCTGACAAGGTGTAATGCCCTAAACCAATAATAAATATGTTATTGTTAACGTGTATATGTGTCAAGTAAAAAAGTGTTATTTTAATTTCATAATAACATATATAATTACCTCGGGAAATTTCGGTTGACAATTGATACTAGCTCGGTCACTAGTATCTTTTGCCTCGGAACCGCGCCTTTCCTCTCTATACCTTGCATTCTCCTTTTGCAGTTCGAGTACTTGTGCCCTTAACTCCGCCAAGGTCTCCATCACCTCTTTGTTGGTAGGATTTTTTGTTTTTGGTTTTTTATAAAATGACGACGGAGTCACACCAAAACCCTTACCCCTCACACGACCGGAATACTCAGGAACATTTAGTACTCGACTAAGTAGGCTCCTGCAATCCTGGACCTCGGTTGAAGGTAAGGTTTGGGATAAAGTCTCCTGAAATATTATTAGAGGAGATTAAAATGAATTATATGTCTAACAAATTTTCGATATAATTAAAGAAATAATGTTATATATACTTACACATTCGTCATAAACATTTTGAACCGCTTCAATGACAGCCCCATCCTTCCCAACCCGAGCAGCCTTCCACAATACGTGCTCCGGAAGAGATGTTGCGTCACTTTTCTCCTCGGCTAGCTACACATTGAATCAGATTATAAGATCATCAATTATAACATATTGTGACAATGTATAAGCTCATAGCATTTGAATATACTCACAATTCTTTGTTGTAACCATGCATATCCCGTACGCCCTTTTTTGTACGGATACGCGGGTTTTGATGCCCTTTTCCGATTTTTGTCGCTTACTTCCTGGATAAAAAAGTTTAAGGCATATCAGAACCAAGTAACTTAACAATTGTATAATACCATAATTAATAGACATTACATGGAATTTTTCGTTTCTTTGTTTGGCGACAAAGTTATCCCATTCTTCGGCTGAAATAATCTCCGCATACTTCATTGGCCGTTCTGCTTCAACAAATTTTCCTTCCTCATCCTTGAGAAATTTGTTGGACAAAAAGGATCGAAATCCTCGGAGTCTTTTTCCGGCCAATTGAATACAATATTTTTGCCGGCTTTCATCGATGTGAAAGGATCTCTAAAAAACATACACATGGAGTGTGTTATTATAAGTAATATTATAACAATATATGGTCAACAAGTAGTCAACAAAAAAAACATATAACAATATATGGTAAGTACCTGTATCTCGGACCATATTTTTTCTTTGCCAACCTTCAATTCCGGACTTCTCCAATTATCACATGTAATCGGAATATGTTGTCGAACAAGGAAACCAATATAACTTGCCAACATTGAACCGTTAGGCTCAATTAGTTGGTCTTCAGCATTCCAATGTACTTCGAATTTTTCACCCTTGTCTCTTGCACGAATGATTGACTTCATAACAGTCAATCCTCGTTTGATTTCATTTTCAACATTGTTACGTGATCCACTCGCGTCATGGGTATCGTCTTGGTTACTAGCCATTTTATCTGTAATATAGAAATGATTCAATAAGACCCAAGTAAGACAATGACCATATTCGTGAAGCTACACAAAAAACACATTCATATACCTTCCATTTCTCTCATGTTACAACAATCTAAACTCTCTCTTTTTTTCATCATTATTGAATACAAACTCACACACACCTACTGCATACAAAAGACAAATGCAAACTTATGGTGTTTGGAACATGAACAAACTTGCATCCATAATCATCAAACTTCCAAGCACAAGCTCAAACACACTCCAAATGACATCAGTTTTCAATCAGAAATAAAAAACCTTACATAACCATACAACATACAACATTCAGTGATCAAAACCATACACACAAAAATAACAAAAAATGATTTTCAACAAGGTGCTCATGAACACCATATAGTGCTCGTTTGCCCTAAACAACATTAATCAACATAATGCACAAAATGTAAAACTCAGTTTAGAAAATGCCCTAATCAAACACCTGAAAATACAAACTATTGAGAGAAATACCTTCAAGGTGACGGTAACGATGGAGAAGAAAGTGAACAGCGACGGTGGACGCAGATAACTCAGTGAACGTGAACGCAGCAGCAGAAAAAGGCGACGGCGACGACGACGGTGAGGGAGGGAGAACGAACGGAGGACGAGAGTAATCGCAGTAGAGAGTAATCGCAGTAGAGAGAAAACCCAGTTACGTAAACGAAATAGCATATAGCAAGGGAAAATAAAGAGACATGCAGTATATGTTATAATTTTAATGTTTACTAAAGGGGACCTTAGAGGGCGCTTGTGTAAAAAAAGCGCCCTCTAAAGGGGGCCTAAGAGGGCGCTTCTAAAAGCGCTCTCTAAGGCTTTCCAAAAGCGCCTTATAAACTGGAAATGTACATGGACTTAGAGAGCGCTTTTTTAAAAGCGCCCTCTAAGGGTACCCTTAGAGGGCGCTTTCATAAACGCGCCCTTTATTGGTGTCCCTCCATTTCCTCATTATTTTTTCGCTTCACTTTAGAGGGCGCTTTGTTACAAAAGCGCCCTCTAAAGTGCGCTGTCTATTCCAGTTGTTCGCTCCTTATTTTTTCTCTTCACTTTAGAGTGTGCTTTTGTAATAAAGCACCCTCTAAGGTGCGCTGTCTATTCCAGTTTTTGGCGTAGTGATGTCTTTGTTTGGATAGATTGAGCAATGAAGTTTCATGCTTACAGGCATAGTAGGAAGTCTCTTTTTGGATAGGTTTAGCAGGAAATCCTAAATGGGTAGTTCAAGCAAGGAAGTCTCTTGCTTGAGGGCTTAAGAGGAGGTCTCTTTCTAGTTTAATTGAGCAAATTATAGTCTGAGTGATATAGTAAAAATCTCTTGTGTTGCAAGAGGACTGGACTACTCTCGGTTTGAGTGGAACCCGAATATATTGTGTGTCTCTTTATTTACTTCTACATTTATATTCCATTGTGTAACAAACTTCTAAGTCATATTCTGATCTGATTCAGACCCTTACTTAGATCAGAATTTGAGCTTGACATCTCAGGTTCTGAACAAGTTTAAGAAAAAGAAGTAAATTTCCCCATACACAATTCAACCCCTCCTTCTTGTGTATATTTTTCTCACCTTCAAGTTGTCCCTTAAGTGTTTCAATTTAAATTTTTAAAATTGGACACTCAACGCATTATATAATTTCCATATTTTCAACTAAAGTATCTGAAACATTACAACGCTCATTCATTAGAGATGTATGTGCTTTCTTAAGAGATTCTAAAGCACGATTAAGATGATTTATCTCCTCTTCAAGTTTTAAAATCATTTATTTTTGGATAAAAATTTTCTTAAATGATTTTTTAGAATCCACATACATCTCATTGAATGCTTTCGATAACTCATTATAAGAATACTCATTATCGGAGTCAGAATTATATGCCTTTGAAGTTTCACCTTTCTTACGTACCATCAATGATTCAAATTAGGGTTAGTGCTTGATTCGAATCAAACATCCAAAATCCCAATTTTCATGTTTTTCAAAAGACTTTGAGATTTTTCGTTCCACCTAACTTGAATCAATAAAATATATGGCAAGTTCAAACCTAACTAATGGTTTATACATGCTAAAAATAAATCATTTCAAAACTTGATCCAGAGAGGTGCAATCATGAAGGAAACTCAATAATCGAAAGTAAATCAAAATGAAAGTGATGATACAAACAACAAAATAATTGTATTGGGGTTATCCCCTGAATGTATTAGGGACATGCAACTACAACGCTTGCAATTGAGATTGCTCACCATGAAGGTTGTACTAAGCTTTGATCGAAGCGTGACTTCATGCTTGTCATCTTGTATTTTAAGTCAAGTATTTCTATGCTTTGAAGGTAAAGAAATTGTCGGGAAAACTTCTTGGTCGTGATTCGGTACATGTATTTCATGGTTTCCCATATCTACTATGAAGGTAATCATTATATGGATATGCTTACCCACTTAGGTCTATCTTTGGTTAATGATGTTTGGTTTGATAGTTGCCCCATCTCTATTAGAGAAAAATGTGTTAGAAATAGACTTGATAGGTATCATTTTCGTTTCTCTTAACTGTGAAGTCGATGCCTTCTATCGTAGCTTTCCCTCTTGAACCTCTCTTTTCTCTTTTTATAATTTTGAGGTTAAAATAAATCAAATCAATCACTATATTTTTTAATATTAATTTTTAAATTATTATATATTATATTAAGCATATGAAAATTCTACCCCATACCCCATCAGTTAGCCCTTTACCCCTACAAATTATGAGTTTGGACCAAAATACCCCTATATAAATACCTAGGCTTAAAATTTTTTCACTTTTTCCTTATTTCATTTTAAATAAAGCGAGAGAAGTTGCAAATTGGAAAACAGAAACCCAAGATATTCGATTCAACAACAAACCGGAGAACACGAAGGAAAGAAATATGGTTCACTCTTTCAACACACTAGAAATCTTACAAGTTCTTTGATTTTACATATGAAAAACTTTACATACCATAGAACTTGGTATGTGGTTCTACAGTTCACATTTGTACTAACCTGATAACCCGGAAGCATGTTATCCGGTTCTTAATATTTCAACCAGAGAACTTGGCTCAAGGTTATCAGGTTCTTAATATTTCCTCTATAGAACTTGGTCAAGGGTTATTTGGTTCTTATTTTTAATTTTCATTGACTTTTTGTTATTTTTAGTTGCACGCATGAGAGGCCGTAACAGAGAAGTTATTCCATGAAGAGGTGAAGGAATAAAACCTCGACATGTGATGGATGGAGAGGAACATCAAATAGTTGCACTTGAGCCTTGTCCATGGCAGCCACAGTTCCCCGGGGGCGTATGATATGTCTCTTCTGGTGAGATACCAGAATGATGTTGCTCACCGTTTATGGTACAACGAGGTAAGTTAATCTCTATCATTTTATGTTGAATCATTTTTAATTTTAGTTACTTACATTTTATAACGTATACTATAAACTGTTTTTAGAAGAGACAACCGAAGAAAGAATTAAATAGTGTTGCACATGGTAGCAAATTGATAGAATGGGTTCCATATAGTCTCCCACCGTTGATAGAGTTGGTTGTCTGACTCTAGTTTATCCTTTTTCCAGAGAACCAGTTTGTCGAGGATAGATCAAAATTTTGTATCAGCATTTGTAGAGAGATGGCATCTAGAAACATCATCCTTTCATATTCCATTTGGGCAGATGACCATTACATTGGACGATGCTTCTTGTCTTCTTCAGCTATCGTGTAGGGTGAGTTTTTGAACCTTACATGAGGTTTCACTGATGTTGATGTTATTAATCTTGTTATTGATTTGTTGGGTGTTTCCTTGAAGGAGACAGCTGAAGAGATCGGTAATTGTAGGGGTGCTTATTATAAGTTGGATTGGTTGAAGAAGGTATTTATGCGTCAACGAGCTGATAGTAGGTTTGATTATGCTGATATATGTTATTGTTTATAGGTTGCACCTTTTTTCCCGACAAGACTTTTAATCTTATAGAGGCAAAATATTTATCACTATTTAAGGACATGGATGGATGTGGTAGAAATAGTTGGGGGCAGCTGCACATGTCACACTTTACAGATATTTAGAAGATGCTTCATTTTTTACGTGCAAGCAGCTTGGCGAATATGCTTCTCTGCTACATGTACAAATGTTTAATTTTAATTTTATTTTGACTTATCTTTATTTATTTATAATTATTTTAATTGATAATATTCATGTTGTGTAATATTGTTGGATTCATGAGTATTTTCCAATTGTTTGAAAGAGAGAATTGTCTAGGATTACTGATAGCAGTAGTCCATTTCCTAGGGCGATGAAATGGGCTCACAAGCAAGACACACAAAAATTTGATGAGCTTAGGCTTATGTTGGATGCATTGATACCTGTTGATGTCATTTGGCGTCTTTTTCAGGATCATGGATAACACCATCCATTTGATGATATATGTATGTATAAGGGTGGCTTGAAATTTAATGACACAGTTATATTATACTTACCTGACAGATGTATGCGTCAGTTTGGATATAGGCAATACATAATGCGTCCATCTCCTGTTTCTGACACACTCGATGTGGATATTGAGTGGATTGGATATCATGTGAGCGTGCTCAATGTGATTCGTCAGACAGTTTTCACTACCACCACTACTACAAGTAATATATTTTATGACAAAACTTTCACCTCACCTAACAAAAAACCAAGGTGTAAATCATATACGTGTCACATTTTAATATATATTTTTTAAAATACCATATATTCCCTCGGTTGAGCTGGCAACTGAAGGGTAAAGTATTTAGATGACACACTTTCGAATCCCAACGACTACATTTTAACACCTTTTAATTTTAATTTTTTTTATGACTTATTACCTCAAATGAGCTAGAAACTCAGGTATAAAGTATTTAGAGGACATGCCTTCGAATCTTAGCAACTACAATTTAGCACCTTTTATTTTTTTAAAAAAAATTTTAATGACCTACTACCTTGGTGTAGCTGGAAACTGAGGGGTAAATTATTTAGAGGACACGCCTTCGAATCTTAGCAACTACATTTTATCATCTTTTAATTTTTAAATATTTTTTAATGACCTATTACCTCGATTTTGCTGGAAACCGATGGGTAAAGTAGAGTTTTTTTTACTATGACCAATTTTAAGAAAAAAATTAAGTAACGAATCTTTGTCGTCCATTTTGTAGTGGTAAATTTATGACCATCAAGCTATGGATAAGCTTAACGTCAATAAAACCAGAGTCACCGTCGCGCTTTTATTGTTTCTAAAGGAAAAGGAAAAAGTACGAACAAAGCCCAAAGATAAGAAGTTTTCAAATCAAAACTAATAAAATGCCAGAGATTAGAGGTAAGGGGGTTGGGTATACATAGGGAAGGTGTTAGCACCCAAAGTGTTCTAGGTACTCCTAGGGAACCCTTTTTATGTATGTATGTGTTTTGGCATAAAAGATGTTTAAGAAAAATACAATGTGGGGATGAGAAAAGAATTTATTAATTATATTTTTGTGTTTGACAAGACCTTCGGACTTGTGCCTAGGTATCAACATAAAAATGAGGGATCAAAACCTCGTATTTCGTGATAATAATTTCAAATTCGGTGAATTGCTTTTAACAAATAATTTAATTGAGAAGGGCACAAAGGGCCAAAAGTTTGAATGGAGTTGTTAGTTCTTGTTGTATTTTGAAATTTTAAGCCAATATGATTAAGTTTATTTACCAATTTGATTTAAGAAAAGAAGTTCAAAATTTCAATGGCATAAGGCCAAAGTTTCTACTTGAAATAAGGTCTAGGTTTGAAACCACAAGCAAAGAAAGTTTTTGAAAAGGGGGAGAGATTTTGAAATTTAAGAAGTGGGAGAAGATGAAGAGGCTACCCTAAGCATAAATTTAAAGTTAAGAGTTGAAAAGATCTAACCAATGGAATGCAATCCAACAGACAAGAATGTCACATAGAAAACCCATTTTCCCTTTGGACTTTGACAAACAACAAGCAATGAGCAAATAAGCAATATCCAGACATCATGAAGATCAAGGCATCAAATAAAGATAGCCACATCCAAGCCAACGATTCCCATAGCTAACAGTCTTCTTTGTCTTCTCATGTACCAAACGAAATATTCCTTGATCAACTCAGAATAAAGCATCAGACACAAGATCATAATAACAATTAGTACAAACACAAAGTAATAAATGAAAACAGAATTCAAGGCTTGCGTCAGATGAAGGCTCAATTCACAATAATTTGGTCTCAAAATGTTGGCATTGGCCAAGTCCTTTTTGCACAAGGAATGTTGCCTAATCCTAAGTCCAAAAGTTCATATCAAGATCAACAGTCCACCCAATGTTTTTTAGGGTTTTGTTGTTTATTAAGTGTTTTAAGGTCCTAAGACCATAAACAAAAAATCAAAATACACAAACAAAATATATACAATCACAAGTTACGGCTCAAATGAGCAAAGTCAAAATGGCATAAACATAAACAAGTTAAATGAAATGTAAATGGCAATGAATGGTAAATGACTGAAATTTAAATTGCATAAAATAAATGACTTGAAAGTAAAGCAATATTAATAAGAGTTATTCAAATGTTAGTCAAAGGTTAGTCAAGTGTTAATGATGTTTTTTTTTAATTGATTAAGTCATTCTTTGGAGAATACTCAACCATCCATTTACAAGTATGGATCCTTAAACCAAGACATCTTCCATAGAAAGGAAAAAAGATCAAGTTTCCACATAATACCATGAAGGATGGGAGACTTACAATCTCACTTACTAGAATGTTATGCCTTTAGGGTCAAATTTAGCTCTATGTTAAGCAATCGTAATTGGACTTATGTAGAAGCCACAACTATCTGAGGCCGATCAATAAAAATTTAGGTGTTAATGCATGTTAGAGATTTGGTATAATGCACCAAACTCCTAAAACATACCACACACTAAAAGAAAATATCAAGAGGGATGGACTTATCTTAGTCATACTTGTATTGGTTCATCTGGCACAAGGTTATTGATGAACCAATTAGCCTTAAGACATTAGAGATTTCATTGGTCAATGAAAGGAATGGGAAAGAATGGGGATGAAGATGAAGAGGGATAGTAAAGAGAGAAACACAAATTGGTCATGGGAGGAATTTTATCAAATTAAAATCATTCATTCATTTTGGGAGATGAAATGTATATTTCAGCAATCCCCTAAATCCAATGATTTTAATCCAACAAAAGTCAAATCAACCTTGACCAAGGCCCAAACAAATAATCAAACACCATAAGACCATAAAAATGGCTCAACATAATTTTTTCACAATTTATCAATTAAAAATAAAATTAAAAATGCATTAAAATACAATTTAATTTGGTCAAAACCTAAATCAAAGGACCTTAGACAAAAAATTTCATGATTTTTGAAAAGTCATAAGTACTTTTAAACAATTAAAAATATGCACAAAACGTTTAATTCATGAAAAATATCAAAATTAATCCAAAAATGATTTTAATTCAGAATATGAAAGAAAAATATTTAAAGATTTTTGGTGAAAGTCCCATTTTTGGATTAAAAATGAAATTTCTATGAATAAAATAAAATAAGTGGATTAAATGGAAATTCAGAAAATACAAAAACACAAGGTCCATCACACGTGTGGTGAACCTTAGTAAATGCATCACACGCATGGTAATCAAAACCAAAGGCGCGCGCTTCACTTGGTGAACCTTAGTCAATGCATCACACGTGTGGTAATCAGAACCAAAGACCAAGATTAAAATATTTCAAATAGATCAGATGGCCAGGATGCGCATCAGCACATCACCGGAGCTAGGGCTCCGGTCTTCTTCTCCGGTGACCTCCACCGGACTGGTCCAACTTCATTTCAAAGAAAAATGGAAAACAAGGACATTATTTCAAAGAGAAAATGCTCAGGATCATGAATCTGGCCTCAATTTTCTCCAATTCCAAGTATATAAAAAGATACAGGGATTTGAATTTTGAGGATCATGAAATGAGTTGCTTCGATTTAACCTCAAAGCAACTCAATCTTGTTGCCTACATTGGTAGGACTTCAGCCAACCAAAAATCACAAAGAATAGTGAAGAATTGAGAGAGAATCGAAGAGATGAAAATTCTGGAAAATCACGTTCGAATGAGCTTCAACCTTGCTTGATCTTGCTTCCAATTGTCCTTGGATTGGCTTCAGAAGCTTGTAGGAGATGAGTTGAATCAAAGAAAAGCTTGGACTCTTGGAGTTTCAATCTCAAAACAGAATGAGATTTGAAGCTCGATTTTCAAATGAAAACCTCCAAGATTATTCTTTAATGGTGAGGGTTTCGATTGCAAGTTAAAAGCTTGGGCACAAGGTCCTCAATTCTGAGCCAATAGGGTTGTATTTATAGGCATTGTGATTCATTTCCACACACTTCCAAAATTTGCAAAATTTAGAAATTTGCTTGCATGTGCGTGTGATAGGCCCATCAAGTGATGTATTCAGGTCCAAAATCACCAATTTGCAATGCTGAAATCATGTCATGTACTCATGCAATGGAGATTGAAAAGTGAATGTGAAATCCATCCAAATGAACCTTTGAAAAGAACCCATGTGCAAGTCCTTCATTTCTTAGCCAAATGAGATGATCTTGGACGTTTTGGAAAGGTGAAATCAAGGGGAAAAGCTTTCATGTTTAACAATTTTAGATTTGAAGCTTGGATCATGATGAATTTTGAGGTGGAAGTTTGGAAAATCAAACATATTTGAAAATTTTCTAAGTACCAAGTCAAATGTTCATTTCTTCCACCTTGAATAGCTTTTGCTATGGACTTCAACTGGAAATTTTTCCTTCATAAAAGTTATATCTATTTTAAACCTCTTCAATTTAGTCACAAATTTGACCTCATTTGAATTTGGCATGAAGGAGTTATGCATTTTAGAAGTTGAGGAAAATCACTTGTTCAATGGTAGTGGCCCAAAATAACCTATAATGTTTCTTCTTGGCACATGCATTTGCAAGATGAATTTAAACTTCTTCCAAACATCAAAGTTGGAGAGTATATATGTAGTTTGATCATGTAACTTGAATGGATTTCATCTCATAAAAAATGAGCAAGTTATGGTCTTTGGAAATTGATCTCCTAACTAGGATTCAGACAAAATGACTTATAATATTTCACCATAAAAAATGACTTTCCAAGCTAAAATAGCTCTTGACTTAAAAATGAAACTTGTTTGTAATGTCATAAGGAGTAAAGTTTCTCTTGTAATCATTTTAATATGACAAAAAGTGTAGGAGATAGGATCTAGTGAACCCCAGTTTTGACCAGTTGACTTTCTCTGGTCAACCACCATGAACCATCTTGCAAAATTGAAGTTATATTGATCTCTTGGGACTCATGGAGGATAATATATGTGTAATATGATGTAATATGAATTATCCCTTAAAATATTTGATCAAATGGTGAAGAAACTTGCTGAGGAAGTCACACAAGATACCCAGATGAATTATGGCTTCCAAGACAAACAATCTCCAAACTCTTGATGATGTCTTGATCAAAATGATATGTGAAGATCATGGGGACCCATATATGATGTCTATAACTAATTTGCACCATCTCTTGATTAGTCTTATTGCATTGAGGGTCTCAAACCTTAGATATGAGCTTGATGGAGCAGAGGTGAACACACACACTACCTACAAAAGAAGTAAATTATACATTGACATATTTTTGGCATTTTGTTTAGTAAATAATTAAAAACAAACTATGATACAATAAAATATGTTTGGTGATCTTCCCCAACGCAAACCCAATGAATGAGGGGTAAGGAGGATGTCAAGGTGTAATCCCAAAGCCAATGCATATGATGAGATGGCATGAGGGATCTTACGGTCAAAATTGGGGTCTTACACATTTATAAAATCACAATGGTAAAGATATTTACAACTCATAAATCCACATTAAACATTAGTAATTTGCGTTGAACTCTCATTAACCAATCAAAATGTGAATGTCACAACTATCCATCTTGGATGCAAAGTGCTGAAATTTAAACTTAACATATTGAAAACAATGAAAATTAAAATAAGAGCAGGATAATATTTCAAGGTTGGTCTCTTAATGTAATATTTTCTCTAGTAATTTCTTGTTAAAAATGTTTAATGTTAGTTGTAGTTGTATCAAATAAAATATTTAATATTGTTGTTGATGTTGTTGGAATTTAATATTTAACAATTCTATTGATTTTGTTTATTTATTGTTGTTGTTGCTATTGTTGTTGAGAATTGACGTTTACATATTCTATGGGTTTTATTTTTGTTGTTATTATTGTTGTTATTGTTGTTGTTGTTGTTGAGATTTAATATTAAAGGATTCTATTGATTTTGTTTTTGTTGTTGTTATTGGCGTTGTTGTTGATGATGATGAGAAAGATTTAGAATTTGTTAAAAAAATTGATGTTTTGCAGATTAAAACGAAGAAAAAAAACAGGTTGGAACTAAAATTTTGTAGACAGGACTTTAACCATCGATTATTGTTTAAAACTGTAAGACCCCAATATTGACCCTAAGATCCCTCATGTTATCTCATCATATGCATTGGTTTTAGAATCACACCTTGGCATCCTCCTTACCCCTCATTCATTGGGTTTGCATTGGGAGAGGTCACCAAGCACATTTGATTGTATTATACTTTGTTTTTCATTATTTACTAACCAAAGTACCCAAAAATATGTCATTATATAGTTTGTTGCTTTTGAAGGTAGTGTGTGTGTGTGTGTTTACCCATGCTACATCAAGCTCATATCTTGGGTTTAAGACCCTCAGTGCAAGGAGATTAATCAAGAGATGGTTCAGTGATCGCGACTTAGTAAGTCTATGGGAATCGTGACTGCAAGTGCACAATCGTATCGCGTGGTTTTAAATATTATCAAACCCAAATGACTAATAATCAAACGTATTGTTATCTAATATTACTATGTAAATCTAAGGCTTAGGATCTTTCTAAGATTGGAGGGATGAAGAGAAATAACTATAACGTAAACAGAATATTAATAAAGATATTTAATAAAGGTATATTGGTATGTAACGCATCAAACTTCGGGGATTCGATAGATAGTTGGTGTAATCTTAATGATCAAAATATTCTTCAGTAGAAATTATTTATAAAAAGGACTTTGTCTCACACTCTCGTTTTTATTTACTCTGACCATACTCTTAAACCAGAATGCTTGGCTCTCGCGTTCTCATTATGAATTTAAAAGTAATTTTTGAATATGAATAAAGTCTAATTAATCCTAAAGCGTTCTCGCTGTGTTTAGGATTAATGCCTAGTTTCAGCTATCCGGTTAAAATCTCAAACTCTCGTTCTTATTAACTGTAACCTTTATTTGCTTTGTACTCTCGTATGAAAAACAGTTTTGAATAAACCAATAAACTAAAACCGGAAAATAATATTTTATAAAATCCAACACCAGTTATTTACGAATCCGTCGTTTCGACGATCTTTACATACCGATACCTAGGGGTTTAGCCGGACATTGATCTGGTAACATACATGATATTCAGATAATTAAGCATATAATAAGGCATAAGTAATTAAAATGGAAATTAAAATAAAACCTAGAATATAAATCGAGAACTTGGAATGAATACTGATTCTTCAAATTAAATAATGCCGACAAGCTTTGGCAATCGAGTACACCGTTACAATCAAATTCAGATGCTTAAAGAATAATTGCAATAGTCCCCGATATGGAGAATCTATTGCTTTTACAAAGTAGGAAACTGCCTAAGAAAATCTAACAACAAAATCAGACTGGAAAAATGCCCTCCTTTTGGCCTTGAAGATCAAGTCTATATATATACTCCCCACTCCTCCTTAAAAGTAGCCTTAAATATCTACTAGTGGGGAGTGGTTTGTTGAATGAGCAAAAACCAAACATGGAGAAAATTGTGGAGAGAAACAAGAAAGACTGGGTTGGTGGCGGTTGCCATAACCTTAATTTGATATACGTGGTGGGCGTCACTTTCCTTTGTGGTGGGCGCCATATTCTCCTAATGTGATGGGCACCACCCTTCTTAATTCCTTGTGGCGAACGCCACTCTTCCATGTGATGGGCGCCAAACATTTCTTCATTTTTGCTCCATTTTCTTCCCTTTTCTTTCCTTTTTGCTATTTTCCCCTTTGCTTGCCTAGACACCTCTTATTCGATAAATACCTTAAATAAACATAAAACATGGCATAATACTATGTAAAATCAAGTAAAAAGTAATGCATGTTAAGTCAAATATATGATACATTTTTGCGTTATCAAACTCCCACATACTTAAACCTTTGTTTGTCCTCAAGCAAATGTTGCGTACATGAATAAAAGAGTTTTGTAAAATCTTTGCAACATACAGTATCAAGACTCGTGAAAGACACAGTTGCATTCGGATACTCATTCTAGCCTATAAACTCTCCTTTGGTCAGAAATTGCATCAACAGGTACTAACTACCACACTAAGGGTATCATTGGAACACATAGTCGCAATCGTGCAACCATAAGTCTCCCTTCTACACAAACCAATTTGAATCATGTCATCATGCATAACCCTACCTTACCAATCCTTCTTTTTATCCTTTTTTCGTTCTGGCGCAATCACATTAAGCATGTTATCCTTTCACATTCATAGCAAGATAATATGTTAGTGACTATGATCTCATCATTATTCATTTCTTTCTTTTTTGCACTTTGGCTCAAATAATGGTTAAAGATGGTTATGTTGTTGGGTTAAATAACCGGGTGAGGGTCACCTAACTTAGAAGGAACAACATTTTTCATAATTTGTCAATCTTTTTCTCTTTTAAGCCTGAGATCATACACTTATTTGCATCGACTTCTTGCATAGTGTGTGCTTAGGATGGTGTTGACTGCTAGATAAACTACTTAAGGAATATTAAAGGATAGAGTTTAAGGCTACGGCATGACAAGTACTCAAATCGATCTTATACTTGGGAGATTTAAGGTGTTAAAACGATACCGATCTTGTGAAGTTTTTCCAAATCTCTACAATTCAACCTCAGTTTTATTTATAGTTTAGAATTTTCAAAAGATGTACTGTATTTCTAAGCCAAAATTTTTGCAAAATTTTGGTATGGCTTAAGCAAATGGGAGAATCAGTAAATAACGGAAACCACACATAAAGACTCGACACCACATTTATATTTGACTCAACTAACACTTAACAAAAATAAAATAACAAAAGGAAATAACAATAATTTAAATCTACCTAGAAAGCGATAAATACAAGCGGTAAAGCTTCCTCCCCCATACTTAAACCGAACATTGTCCCCAATGCAACGACGTAAGATAAGAAAGAAAGGTAGAACCTAGGTAGCCTGCTACTGGCGCCGTCTGCCACGTGTTCGTCCATGTCCACAATTTCCAGGTTGGTGAGGTGGTGTACCCACATAAGAGGCATAGTCTTGTAGATCCTCCACACGCACTGCCAATGCTGCCATTTCATCAATCAGACCAAACATGTTATGTTTAGTCTTGAAAGTGTAATCATATTGATCATGCTGCATCTGGCGAAGGATTTGCATCATTTATGTTTGTTGGGCTTCCATGTTTTGGATTTGTTGGTCGCAGTGAGCGTCTAATTCGTTATGCCGTAGCAATTCAGCATAAATGTCCTCAAGAGTGGCAGGTGCCACATTTCTTCTTCTGGGTCTTTGGTTGGATGATGTACCTGCAACATTTTTAGAAGATGTGTGTGTGGTGTATGGGTTGGTGTCAGTAGCGGGAGCAGCTTGCTCCTGAATATAATCCTCATCGATGTCCCCTCCGGCAGCTACATTCTCAGGAATGTGCGCGGGGACTTGGTTAGGGATCGGATCATGAATATAGCAATAATTTTCCGGGTTGCGCACATCTGTGCGAATTGGGTTTGGGAGGATGAAATCTTGAAAAACATTATTTGCAACCATTAGGTGAAACTTACCGTCTCGCCTTCGTTTTACCAATTTCTTGCTCCTCGTCATGTCAATGTCAATGGCACGAGGCAGGAGCGGAGTTAGCCGGGATAATTTTTCTTTGAGTCCTAAGACTCTGGCTATTGAGGTTATTAAACCTCCAAAAATAATTGGCCCTCTCTTCGCATTGATAATGGCCTGCATGTGAGAGAACATAAAAGGGACGGTATTTACCTTTTGTGGCAGAAAAGTGGTGAACAGATAAAAGAGTTCTTTTTCGTCCACCTTGTTAGAGTTTGCTCGGCAAAAAATGGTGCATGTCAATATTTGGCAGAAATATGGAATAGCCGGATTATGAATTAAAGTGGCTACGTTTCCCTCAAAACTATGGGTTATTGTACCTGTTATTGCCCTCCAAAATGGTTGAAAGGCGCGTTACCAACCTTCAGTATCTGGGACCTCACTTACTATGCCATCCTCATGAGGAAATTGTAGTAGGTCCGCTAGTTGGGCAAAGGTAAAAGCATATTCTATGTTAAACAAGTGAAATTGGACAGTCCCACTGGAACAGTTTGTGTTGGGTGTGGGACTAAAAATTAACGAACTTAGGAATTCTAGTGTTAATTGAGCATAGACTGAGTCCTTAAAAGATAGGAAATTGAGCATAGACTGAGTCCTTAAAAGATAGGAATTCTAGTGGTTGAAGAAGCTTTATTACCATGTCTAGCATGCAAGGGACATGGAAATTAAAGGATTTATGTGACAAAAGTACAGCAGCGTGCACGTGAGTGTTAATGTGGTGGTTGGCACCACTTTTCATGTGTGTGGCGGGTGCCACAAGGAGGTTATGGTGAGCGCCACAGTGTTCACATGGGCGCCGCAGCCTGTATGTGGCAGGCGCCACATACAGTGTTATGTGTTCCCATGTGTGATCCTTTTAGGATTCTTAGCCTCTGCATATTATCTTTGACCAAATCTTTTGCATGATAAATTAAGTTGACCATCATTAAATAGTAGTTGTACAATTAGGTAGAAGAAAACCAACATAATATATAGAAGTAAGAATTAGAAACAAGATATGGTAAAATGACATTAAAACGCAAAATTGAAAAATAAAAGAATGAGGTAGATAGGAAAAGATGATATAATTCGTCTACTGGAATAAAAAGAAATGAAATAAATAAAAATTCCCAATGTGTAAAAACAATAATAAAATTCCAGACATAAAATAAGGTCAATGTAAGTAAATCGGTAATATTTAAATAAATTAGTCATTACGGCGATTGCTGGTAGGAGGAGCGAACGAGTAGAAGTGCTGGTAAATGTGATCGAGGTTCTCAATCACTACATCCATAAAGTCATGGAATTCCATGCGCAAAGTGCTCAGCTCGCCTCTCGGGTTGGCGATGTCTATCTGGACAGCTTCGATGGCAATAACATAATCGGTAGGAGGCGCATTAGGTATAGCTGGGACATGTGATTCAGCGTCAGAGAGAAAGGTATCATAGTGGTCGTAGATTTGGGGCATCTCTGGAGGAGAAGGTGGTGCATTTGGTGGTCCATCCAAATCATAGAGCCCATTGTTCTTATCATGTACACTCGTCCTATGGTCTAGCAGGGTAAACATGTGTACTACTTGGCGGTTAATTAGAAATTCAAACACTTCTGGGCCTAGGTTCCTAATGATACTAGTGTTGAAACAGAATTAGATATTCATTGGTCGTATCCCACCTAAAGGGTTGAGCTTAATAAGTGGTTGTCGTCCAATGGCATTTGCTATCATAGTGACTAAGGCCCCCACTAAGATTGGTCCATGGTTATCCTGCGCTATGCGGTCCAAATTGGCTATCATAAATGTAGCGGTGTTAACAGGTCGGGCATGTGATGCACAATACATTATAAAGAGTTCGTCTTTGGACACGGAGTTTATGTTCTATTCCTTTCCAAATAGGGTGTGAGGTAGGATCTTATGAAAGTAACGAATGGCAGGGTTGTGGATCTTCTCGGAATACATGAGATCCGACTCGGGATAATTGTTTCCTATGATGCTACCCCAAAAGTAATTTAATTCAAGGTCTACAAGCCTGTCTTCCTGGGTGATGGTAAAGGTATCGAGACCATTAGGGCATCCTAGGAGTTCAACTATTTCTCTATAAGTGTAGCGATACTCAATATCGAACAACCTAAAGGTGATGAGGCCTTTGTTAAATCCCATACCATGGTTTGGCAAGTAAACTAGGGAGCTTAGGAACTCTAAAGTGAACCTACGGTAGGAACTAAATTTTCTTTTGATAGCAAAGGTATCCCAGCCAATTTGGTTAATTAGGAACATAATATTGTCTCTTATACCTAACTTGGTCATGGTACGCCCATCTGGGTATATGGTTAGTGCCATTTCTCTCTGAGCTAGGGCCTCAAAGTGTCTCCTTTGACCTCTACCTCTAAAGACTATATCCATGTAATCTATTTGTTGCCTCGTGATGGTCAGTAGCTAGATAAACTTAAGTGGATAATAGCATTAAGTTAGTAATGGTTAATAATTAAGAAAAATACCGATTGAATTTATGAAATAAAAAAAATGGATAAATAAAAAAAAATTACATTAATAAAATAGGAAATATTCGCTATGTTTTACGCCGATAGCACGACGACTCAGGAGTGTAAGTACTTATGGTGGTTCTTTCGAGGATGAATCCTCGGTCAAACATTCAATTATCCTCGATTTCCATGGCCACTTATCAAGCCATCTCTCATATCCATCACCTTTTCTTCTTTTTCTTCTGCGAGGTAGTTTATCCTTTTGAACTTGTGGTGGTGGTTCTGGCTCTATCCTGAGAGCTAACTTTTCAGGTTTAGGCTCAATTTTTTTATCCACCACCTCAAAGTCTAACTTGCCCCTTTTAATACTAATAAGTTCCTTGGTTTCACGGTCTTCTAATTTTCTCTTCTTATTCAGGGTCTCAAATAAATGTGCATTGGGTGTGGATATTTTCCAATAGCTCCTCATACCTTTCGGATTTGGGGTCTACCTTAACTTCCATAGAACTTCGCGGGAAAGTAATTGGTGATTTATAGGGAGTAGGAACAACACATAGTGCTTCCTTCTCTACCTCTTCGATAACCTCCCTTTCGGGTGGTGTCGGTGGATCTTTCTCAATCTCTATTCTTTTCTCACATGAATCCTCCTCATTATCACTCTCCTTAGGATTTTCGATAGACTTTTCGCTGATGATTGTTACAACATCCGCATTTTTCTCAGGGAATGGTCTTAGAGGTGTCTGCGCAAGCAGGGATATTTGAGTCTCCAATGCCTCGTTGTGAGTGACGAGGGACTCGACCACAATGTTCAGTTGCCTAAGGGTTTCATTGGTATATAGACTTTATTTTCTAAATTCTTCATTCTGAAGAGTTTGTGTAGCCACAAAGCATTCCATCATAGATTCTATCCTAGAGTGATTTTGCATCGCAATGAAATCCTCCATTAATATTTCCAGGTCGGATTTATAGGAATCTTGCGATTCCTCAAAATAGTGGAAGTGATAATCGTAGAGAAAATTTGGGTGATACGTAGTAACAGAGAAAAGAGTGCCTTAGTCTATACTAGGCAATACTGGAGTTACGATATCGACTAAATTATTCTCCGACAACGGCGCCAAAAACTTGATCGCGACTTAGTAAGTCTATGGGAATCGTGACTGCAAGTGCACAATTGTATCGCGTAGTTGTAAATATTATCGAACCCAAAGGACTAATAATCGAACGTACCGTTATCTAATGTTACTATGTAAATCTAAGGCTTAAGATATTTCTAAGATTTGAGGGATGAAGAGAAATAACTATAACATAAACAGAATATTAATAAAGATATTTAATAAAGGGATAATGGTCTGTAACACATCTGTAGCGGTAAATTCATGATCATCAAGCTATGGATAAGCAAGACATCAAATAACAAGAGTCGCCGCCGCTCTTTTATTGTTTCTAAGGGAAAAGGAAAAAGTACGAACAAAACTCAAAAGTAAGAAGTTTTCAAATCAAAACTAATAAAATGTCAGAGATTACAGGTAAGGGGGTTGGTTACACAAAGGGAATGTGTTAGCATCCAAAGTGTCCTAGATACTCTTAGGGAGCCCTTTTTTGTATGCATATGTATTTTGTACAAAGTGATGTTTACAAAAAAATAGAATGTGGGGATGAGAAAAGAATTCATTAATTATATTTTTGTGTTTGACAAGACCTTCGGACTTGTGCCTACGTACCAACATAAAAATGAGGGATCATAACCTCATAGTTTGTGATACAAATTTCAAAGTGGATGCATTGCTTCTAATAAAAATTAAGTTTGAAAGACACAAAGGCCTAAAAATGGTCAAAGTTTAGAACAAAACTAGTTCAAGCAAAGAAGAATTTTTAAAAGGAGGGAGAGATTTTGAAATTAAAGAAGTGGGGAGGAGATGAAGAGACTAATCCTATGCACAAAATTAAAAGTTAAGAGTTGAAAAGATCTGACCAATGGCTAGCAATCCAATAGACAGGAATGTCTTATAGAAACCCCAAATTCCCTTGGACATTAGAATCAGGCCACAAACAAATGCATACAATATTATCTTAAAGAGCAAGGCATCAAATAAAGATAGCCCCATCCAAGCCTTAGCCACTCCATGATGTCTTTTCAAAATTGCCCATGTAGCAGATGAATTCCACAAGTCACAGGTTCAAAATAACAGCTTCACAATGATCATGTTGCATATGAACTCAAAAGGATCTTCAATGATGTACCAGATGAAGTTTCAAATTGCAAGCACTTGGTTACATGATAGTTGGCATTGGCCAAATCCTTATTGCATAGGGATGTTGCCTAGATTCTAAGTCCAATTGTTCAAGATCAAGTCAACAGTTCACACAAAAGTTTTTTAGGGTTTTTGTTCTTATTATGTACATTAATGGTCCAAGACCATACAAACAAACAAAATATACACAAGCAAGATATATCACACAATATGGTCCAAATGGACAAAGGGAAAATGACATTAACATAAACAATTAAAATGGTATGAATAATGGCAAATGAATAGAGCTTAAAAATTAAAGCGCATTAAAATAAAGGACTTGAAATTAAATGTTAGTTGTTAATAAGTTAGAAGTTAGTATTGTTTTGCTTTTTCTTTTTAAGTCATTCTTTGGAGAACACTCAACCCACTTATCACAAGCATGGATCCTTGAGCCAAAACATCTTTCAAAGGAAGGAAAAAAGACCAAGTTTCCACATAATACCATGAAAGAGGGGAGACTTACAATCTCACTAACTAGAATTCTATGCCTTTTGTGTCAAAAATTTAGTGTTATGTTAAGCAATCGTAATTGGACTTATGTAGAAGTCACAACTATTTGAGGTCGGGCAATAGAATTTTGGTGTTAATGCATGTTAGAGACATATTATAATGGACTATGCTCATGAAACATACCACACACAAAAATAATATGCAAAAGAGGTGGCCTAATCTCATCCATACTTATGTCAATTTTACAATCAACTAGCCTTAGGATTTAGAGACATCATAGGCCAAATGAAATGGATGCATAAAGAAAGGGAATTAGATGAAGAGGGAGGGGAATGGATCAAAACTCAAATTGATCAAAGGAGGACTTTTACCAAGTTAATATCATTCATTCATTTTGGGATATGGAATGTACATTTCATAAATCCCCTAAATCCAATGATATTAACCTAGCAAAGTCAAATTAACCTTGATCAAGGCCCAACAACACAAGTCAAACTTACACAAACCATCACAAGAGGTCAACACAATTATTTGGCATTTATTCAAATTAAAAAAAATACTAAAATAATTCATTTAAATTAAATATGGGTTGTCAAATTCCTAAAACCTCATCAAAACACCAAAAAATGGTCGTGAGATTTATCATAGGTCAAACAAGGTCAAAGGATCTTGGAGAAAAATTTTCAGAATTTTTAAAGACTTAAAAGTATTTTTGAACAATTAAAAATAATCACAAAATTAATTAAATCATGAAAAATATTAATAATGATCCAAAAAATAATTTTAATTCAGAATATGAAAGAGGGATTTATTTAAATTTTTTTGGTGAAACTCTCATATTTTTTGGATCAATATTAAAATTAATATGAATTAATGAAAATCAAATGAATTAAAATTAAAAAAAATCAAAAAAATGTGAGTCATTTGATCTCCCTCATTAATTGAGGTGGCAGATCAAGTGGGTCAGCGCGCGCGTTCCATGGTGGAACCTAGTCAGCGCGCCACACGCGTGGTAATCATAACTAACTCCTAAGATTAAAACAATTTGAATGGATCATGTGGCTGGGAGACGTGCCAACGCACCGCCGGAGCCAGAGCTCCGATCTTCTTCTCCGGTGGACCTCACCGGACTGGTCCAACCTCAACCATCACCAAAATAAAAAAGGAGGACATGATCTGAAAGAAAAAATGGCGTAGAGCACGAATCTGGCCTCAATTTCAACTAACTCCAAATATATAAAAAGATATGAGGAGTTGAATTTTGAGGTGTGACAACTGAGTTGCTTCGATTTGACCTCAAAGCAACTCAATCTTCTTGCCTATATTGGTAGGACTTCAGACAACCAAAGATCCAAGAGAATTATTGAGAATTGAGTGAGAATCGAAGAGAAAAACTTTTCTGAAATTTACATTCAATGCTATGCAGAAATGGATCTTGCTTGCTTCAACCTTGATCTGATCACACTTGAGAAGCTTCCAGGAGAGATTTAGCAATGGTACAAAGCTTTGGATCCTGGAGTTTCTGAATCTCCAAACAGTGAGATTCAAACTCAAATTTCAAGTTGAAAATTCTCTGGTTTTCCTTTGAATTGTGAGGGTTTCAATTGGGGGGAAAAGCTGGCGCGCAAGGTGTGTTTGAATTGAGCTTCAAGGGTCTGTATTTATAGCAATTGGGACTGATATTTGCACACTTGAAAAATTGCTAAATTTGGACATTTCATGCACAAGCTTGCATGGGCGTGTACATGCCCATAAAGCAATCCAATTTGGTCCACTTGCATCTGTTCTGAAGTTCAAATCATGCTTGGATGTGAAGGCAATGTGAAATGTGATTTTTGGCATTTGATTTCTTCCAATCATGCAGCTCTGTTAAAGCCATGCGTAAACCTAACAAACTTTGTCCAAAATGCATGAAATTGGGTTCTTTGGAAAGCTTTGATAAAGGGGAACAAGTTTGATTTTGAACACTTTTTCATTTGGAACTTGGATCATGGTGCATTTTTAGGTGGAAGTTTGGAAATTTCAACTTGTTGAAAATTTTTCTAAGTGTTAAGCCATATATCTCAATATTCCATCTTGCTTAACATTTTATGTGAGCTTAAAATGAGAAAAATGTCTTCATCAAAGTTGTATCTATTTCAAAGAACTTCAAAATAGTCACAAATTTCATGTCATTTGGATTTATAATGATAGAGTTATGCATTTTTGAAGTTTGGAAAAATCACTTGCTCAATGCTATAGGTCAAAAATGACCTATAATGTATCCTCATATCACATGCTCATAAAATTTGAATTAGATCTCACTCCAAACATCAAAGTTTAAGTAGACATCTTATATTTGATTGTGCAACTTGGAAATCTTTCATCTTATAAAAATTGAGCAAGTTATGGCCTTGGGAAGTTGACTTTCAAATTAGGGTTTAGACAAAATGACCTATAATGTTTCAACACAGAAAATGATTGTCCAAGCAAAAATAGCTCTAAGTATCAAATGAAAGTTGTTTGGAATGTCATTTAGAGTAACGTTTCTCTTGGAATCATTTCCATATGGTGAAAATTGTAGGAGATAGGGTCTAAGGAGACCCAGTTTTGATCATATGAATTCATCTGGCCAACCACCATCAACCAACTTGCTAACCTTTAATTCTCTTGGCTTTATAGGCTCATGGTAGATCATATATGCATAATATGATGAATTTTTGAAGTATCCCTTGAGAAATTTGATCAATTGGTGAGATAGCTTGTTGGAGAAGTTACTCAAGATACCCAATCAAACTAGGGTTTCCAAGGCAAATCACCTCCAAACTCTTGAAGAAAACTTGATCAATATAACATGTAGAGATCATTGAGACTCATATATGATTCTTTGAGACATTGTGAATCAATCCTTAGTTGTGCTCTTTGTAACCATGAGGGTCTTAAACCTAGGTGTGGACTTGATAGATCAAGGAGGATCATGCCCTACCTACAAAAAGTTAGGCAAATACAAAGACATATTTTTGGTATTTTGGTTAGTAAAATGATAAAAATACAAGTATGATACAATCACATGGTGCTTGGTGATCTCTCCCAAAATAAACCCAATCAAAGAGGGGTAAGGAGGATGCCAAAGTAAGATCCTAATGCTAATGCATATGATGAGATTGCATGAGGGATCTTAGGGTCAAAATTGGGGTCTTACAGCATCAAACTTCGGGGATTCGATAGATAGTTGGTGTAATCTTAATGATCAAAATATTTTTCAGTAGAAATTATTTATAAAAAGGACTTTGTCTCACACTCTCGTTTTTATTGATTTTGACCATACTCTTAAACCAGAATGCTTGGCTCTCGCGATCTCATTATGAATTTAAAAGTAATTTTTGAATATGAATAAAGTCTAATTAATCCTAAAGCGCTTTCGCTGTGTTTAGGATTAATGCATAGTTTCAGCTATCCGGTTAAAATCTCAAACTCTCGTTCTTATTGACTGTAACCTTTATTTGCTTTGTAATCTTGTATGAAAAACATTTTTGAATAAAGCAAGAAACTAAAACCGGAAAATAATATTTTATAAAAGCCAACACCAGTTATTTACGAATCCCGTCATTTTGATGGTCTTTACATACCGATACTTAGGGTTTAGCCGGACATGGATCTGGTAATAGACATGATATTCAGACAATTAAGCATAAAATAAGGCATAAGTAATTAAAATGACAATTAAAATAAAACCTGGAATATAAATCGAGAACTTGGAATGAATACTGATTCTTCAAATTAAACAATGTCGGCAAGCTTTGGCAATCGAGTAGACCGTTACAATCAAATTCAGATGCTTAAACAATAATTACAATAGTCCCCGATGTGGAGAATCTATTGCTTTTACAAAGTAGGAAACTGCCTAAGAAAATCTAACAACAAAATCTGACTGGAAAAATGCCCACCTTTTGGCCTTGAAGACCAAGTCTATATATATACTCCCCACTCCTCCTTAAAATTAGCCTTGAATATCTACTAGTGGGGAGTGATTTGTTGAATGAGCAAAACCCAAACATGGAGAAAATTGTGGAGAAAATTATGGAGAGAAACAAGGAAGACTGGGTTGGTGGTGGCTGCCACAACCCTAATTTGATATACGTGGCGGGCGTCATTTTCCTTTATGGTGGGCACCACATTCTCCTAATGTGATGGGCGCCATATTCTCCTAATGTGACGGGCGCCATATTCTCCTAATGTGACGGGCGCCACTCTTCTTAATTCCTTGTGGTGGGTGCCACCTTCTTCAAATATGGTGGGTGCCACATATTTCTTCATTTTTGCTCCATTTTCTTCCCTTTTTATTTCCTTTTTTTCTATTTCCCCTTTGCTTGCCTAGACATCTCTTATTCGATAAATACCTGAAATAAACATAAAATACGACGTAATACTATGGAAAATCAAGTAAAAAGCAATGCATGTTAAGTCGAATATATGATACATTTTCACGTTATTAAACATAGACTCTAGACATCATACTGTTGTAATTTATTAAATACAAGTGTGTTCCAAAATGACAAATGATGGAAGTGAGTTAATGCTAATAAATGCATGAGATAACTCTTCATGAATTTTGAATTTTGAATTTTGAATTTTGAATTCAGAGATTGTAACTCTTCATGAGATGTTGCAAAGGCGAAACCATGCAACTGTTGGTGAAACATGTTGCAAGCCAACCATTATGATTATTGGAAAAGGACATTGTTTCACCAAGGGTCGCTACCTTATGAAACAATATCAACATGGCCTATAAAAGCATAAATCCGGATTCAGAAAAAAAGACACAAAATCCGAAAATCCTCTAAATAATTCCAGACGCTCTTCGTTGCATTCGGGTTTTCGCCGGTCTTGCGCAAACTCGATAAGGCTGAATTATCCTGGGTATTCCTACATCAGAACTCTAAGACAATCGAGAGTGCTTGAAATACTATAAGGAAAGTGTTGCGTTCACGATTCAAGCCTGGATCCATTTAATCTTTCCGAAATTTCCAACAGTCTTATAGTAATTTCAAATAATGGTTATCAAGGCTTCAGTTTCAAGCATCAAAAAGAAAAACTCAAGAAAGAACACATGAAGAATCGGTATTACAAAATCTGGTATGATTTTATTATTCTTCATATTAATTAGAGCACCGTGAAAATCATGATATCAAGATCTAAATATAAAAGTTTTCTATTAATTAGGATCAGAGTCAGATTATTGATATTGTGATTTTTTGATAATAACTAATTGATATGATTTTGAATTAGATTTCTTTAATAACTATAGTATTACTTAATTTAATGGTTTTCATGATTTTTAATAGAAAAGCAATATCCGTATCATGATTTTCCATGTGTTGGACAAATTATTACATATTGATGGTTGAATGATATGCATCTGACAATACATGAATAAATCATGATTATGCAATTATATTATACTTGATTATGTAACCTATTTTCCATATGAATAGAAATTGAAGGGTCTTGGACATAATAGGAAGAAATATGTACATTTCCACATTGGTATTGTACATAATAGAAAAGTTTTCATTCCAGTATGGGATATGGAATTCATGATATGTAAATATACGTATTGTGCATTCATGATATGTAAATTTGTTCCATGATAGAAGTGCATGACAATATGTTGTTTTACTTTAAGAAATAGAGAAACATGTTATGCCCTTTGAAGGAAACGGAATTATATATACAGTTTTAAAAGGTTTTACAATATAAACATATAACGAGTTCTATGTTGTCTTCTTCCGGCATATTGATTGCCATACGGTGCCTTATTTTGGTGACATATAAATACTACTTATTATATGTATATTATATGTATATTATATGTATGTTGCATAACAATTCAAGTTGGTATGAAATTATTTTTTAAAAATACGGGATGTTCCTTTGTTTATTTTTAAAATTAATATGTATAAAGGATAATTTGTGATTCAATAAGGTATGTAAAGATTATTCAAAGATGTATCATGACTTATATAAACTTTTGAATTTGAAGTCTAATGTGACTATTGAATTCTAATGTATGAAATTTTTGAGAACCTTATCACAAAGAATAAGGAATTTAATATTCCTACAATGAAGACCCTTGTGAGGAGAGTTCTCCACATAATGTTGAAACACAAACCAGAATTTCTTCATGGGTTACTGAAACATAATCCTAAATTAGAATAAGAAAGAGAGTTTGAAAGGCTAAGGATCTAGGATCAAACAAAATTGATAATCAATTTATTTCTTTTATCTAATGGAAGGAAATAGTAAGAATTTTGTTTGTAAGATTCTTATTATTCTTCAAGTGGAAGATGATCCTATGACTTAAAAGGAAGGAATCAACAACTTCAAGGGACTCATCTTATTTAGAAGGAAGTATCATATTGTGATGGTACACTAAAGACCTACAAGTCTAGATTAATGACCAATGGTGTTTTAAATAAAAAATGTGTTTATCATTTGATACATATGCACTAATAGCAAGCACAACAAAATTAGAGCATTGTTTGCATTAGCTTCTTTGCATGACTTTATAGTTCATGAAATGGATGTCAAAATGAAATTTCAATATGGAGATCTTGATGACGAGATTTACATGAATCAACCATAAGGTTATGAGTAAAAGGGGAGACACATAACTTAAGAGGAGACAATATTTTGTCATCATAAAAAAGGGGGAGATTGTGAGGAATAAATCTTATATCTAGTTCAATTTTGATGAAGACAAAGATTATTAAAGGAGAAGAGGTTCAAAAGGTTCATGCACATCAATGATGAAGTTGATTAAGAAAGTTGAACATAGAAATTCAAGTGAAGATTTGAGACAAGTGAACATAACTAAGGTACTCGTTGAAATTTATATTATACTAATTTAAATTGCTCATAATTTCATTTCTCACTTCATCTAAAAACCTTCTTACATCATCATGCATGATTATCTAAAAACATTATTCATCTAATTCTTGTTACAAGTGTTTGTACACAAAGTTGTGTGAGAATATTGTGATATTCACTCGTATTCATATTGATTATACGATTGATCATTAGCAACAAGATGAATGGAATTTTAGAAACAAAGAGGTTTCAAACTTTCATATTCAAGATGAATGATCTTGGACTAGTTGACACATTTTTGGGGATTAAAGTAAAGTGAAATAGTGGGGGTTGTGAACTTAGTCAAACACATTATGTTGAGAAAATGTTGGAAATGTTCAAACACCTAAACTTTAAGGAAGTAAACACTCCATTCGATCCTAGTGTCAAACTTCAAAAGAACAATGGGAGAACCGTGGCACAACTGGAATATGCAAGTGCAATTGGACGTCTAATGTACTTAATGCAATGCACCAGACCTGACATAGCTTTTGTAGTTAGTAAGATGAGTAGATTTACTAGCAATCCAAATGATGAACATTGGAAGGCCATAACTAAGTTTCCTGCCGTACTAGAAGGATATACCGACGCAAGTTGGATATCAAGTGTTGGAGATTATAAATCTACAACTGGGTGGATATTCACATTAGCTGGAGGTGCGATTTCTTGGAAAAGCAAGAAACAAACATGCATTACTCTCTCAACCATGGAATCAGAGTTTATGGCTCCTGCGTCTGCTGGACAAGAAGCGGAATGGTTGAGGGACCTTTTATTGGAGGTTTCGTTAGCTAAAGACAATGTTTCATAAGTATTGATACATTGTGATAGTCAAGCCACCCTGGCTAGAGCGTTCAGTGAAGTGTACAGTGGAAAGTCTAGACGCATAGGTCTTAGACACTCTCTCGTGAGAAAAATGATAAAGGATTGGATCATTTCACTAACATGTAAACAAACAAGCTATAATTTGGCTGATCCATTTACTAAACCACTGGCCATAGATTTAGTAAAGACTACCTCGATATGGGATTAAAACTCCTTGAATAAGGGTTCCGACAATGATAGCAACCCAATCTGAAGTTAACACATCTTAACCTAAGATTCAATGGGTAACAACAAGTCGTTGATTCGGAAGGTTATGCAATATTCCGCGATAATGTTGGCGATTACAAACTGAGGGTTGAGTTTTCAAAGAAACTCTTAATGAAGTTCTATATCAAGGAGGATATGTATCTCAAGAAATAGATACGAATTGAACTTCACCTATATGAACTTCAAGATGGTGTCGTCTTAAGGTGAGAGTTGGAGTTTCTCTCATGAAAAGTTCATGAAAACAGGAAAAGCACATGGCCATAAATAGTGCTAGGCGAGATATGTAGGCGAAGAACCTCTAAAAGTATGTGTATAGCAACGCCGGTTTGATCACATGGGATAATGGTTCAAAGCATAACTACCTAACGTTCCGATTAGGCTTTGCGTTGTCTTTACTAAGGTTAAGTTCAAATCGAAAGATACCTAACTGTATTAACACTTTTTGCTTTCTATATTCTGGAATTGGATTTGTCATTATTAGAACAAGTGGGGGATTGATGTAATTTATTAAATACGAGTGTGTTCCAAAATGACAAATGGTGGAAGTGAGTTAATGCTAATAAATGCATGAGATAACTCTTCATGAATTTTGAATTTTGAATTTTGAATTCGGAGATTGTAACTCTTCATGAGATGTTGCAAAGGCGAAACCATGCAACTATTGGTGAAACATGTTGCAGGCCAACCATTATGATTATTGGAAAAGGACATTGCTTCACCAAGGGTCGCTACCTTGTGAAACAATATCAACATGGCCTATAAAAGCATAAATCTGGATTCAGAAAAAAAGACACAAAATCCGAAAATCCTCTAAATAATTCCAGACGCTATTCGCTACATTCGGGTTTTCGCCGGTCTTGCGCAAACTCGATAAGGCTGAATTATCCTGGGTATTTCTGCATCAGAACTCTAAGACAATCGAGAGTGCTTGAAATACTATAAGGAAAGTGTTGCGTTCACAATTCAAGCCTGTATCCCTTTAATCTTTCCGAAATTTCCAACACATACATGGATCCCCATGATCTTCACATGTCATTTTGATCAAGAATTCATCAAGAGTTTGAAGCTTGTTTGCCTTGGAAACCCTAATTCATCTAGGCATCTTGTGTGACTTCTTCAAAAAGTTTCATCATCAATTGATGAAATATCTTAAGGGATATTTCATATTACATCATCTTACATATATGTATGATCCTCCATGAGTCCCAAAAATCAAGAGAATTTCAAGTTTGCAAGTTGGTTCATGATGGTTGACAAGAGAAAGTCAACTAGTCAAAACTGGGGTTCCCTAGACCCTATTTCCTACAATTTTTGTCATATGAAAATGATTCCAAGAGAACGGTTACTCATAATGACATTACAAACAACTTTCATGTTTAAGTCAAGAGTTATTTTTTCTTGGAAAGTCATTTTTTATGGTAAAAGATTATAGGTCATTTTGTCTGAATCCTAGTTAGGAGGTCAACTTCCCAAGACCATAAATTGCTCAATTGTTATGAGATGAAAGCCATTCAAATTAAATGATCAAATTCAAGGTGTCCTTTTAAACTTTCATGTTTTGAGGAAGTTCAAATTCAACTTGCAAATGCATATGCCAAGAGCAAACATTATAGGTCATTTTCGGCCAGTACCTTTGAACAAGTGATTTTCCTCAACTTCTAAAATGCATAACTCCTTCATGCCAAATCCAAATGAGGTAAAATTTGTGACAAAATTGAAGAGGTTTGGAATATCTACAACTTTTATGAATAAACTTTTTCCAATTGAAGTCCATAGCAAAAGTTATCCAGGGTGGAAGAAATGAACATTTGACTTGGTACTTAGAAAATTTCCAAATATGTTAGATTTTCCAAACTTCCACCTCAAAATTCATTATGATCCAAGCTTCAAATATAAAAGTGTTCAACATGAAAGTTGTTTCCCTTGATCTCACCTTTCCAAAAAATCCAATATCATCTCATTTGGGTTAAAATTGAAGGACTTGCACATGGGTGCAATGCATGGCCCCATTTGGAAGATTTCCATGACCAATTTCCATTCCACATTTCATGGCTTCATGAATTGCTTTCAGCATCACATGTGCATGATTTTGGACCCTTTGACATCATTCTTTGGGCTTTGTACACACTCATGCAAGCTTGCATGAGATCATTGCTATATTTGGAGTTTGAATGGAAATTTGCAAAAAGCATTTGATAAGCCTATAAATACAAGTGTCGTGAGCTCAGAAATGCATGAACACCTTGTCCAAGCTTTTCCAAGACAACTTAGACCCCTCACTCCATAGAATTTCATGAGGATTTCATTGAAATCTAGTTTGAATTTTACCTTCTATTTTGAAGTTCAAACTCCAAGAATTCATTGCCCTTTCCATCTCAATTGATCACTGCAAGCAAGAGGAGGAAGAATCAAGCAAATCCAGATCAAGATCAAGTTGAATTGAAGCTACTCGAAGGTTGGATTTCAGAAACTTCATCTCTTCGATTCTCTCTTAATTCTTCATTATTCTTTGTGATTTTTGGTTGGCTGAAGTCCTATCAGTGTAGGCAAGAAGATTGAGTTGCTTTGAGGTCAAATCGAAGCAACTTAGTTCATGATCCTCAAAATTTAAATCCCTGTATCTTTTTATATACTTGGAATTGGAGAAAATTGAGGTCAAATTCTTGATCCTGAGCATTTTCTCTTCAAGATAGTGTCCTTGTTTTCCATTTTTCATGAAGTTTAGGTTGGACCAGTCTGGTGGTCCTCACTGGAGAAGATGACCGGAGATAGGGCTCTGGTGGTGTGTTGGCAAGGTTTCAACCATCTGATCTTGGTCCAGCGTTCTAATCTTGGCCATTGGTTTTGATTACCACGCATGTGGCACTTTGACTTAAGTCCACCATGGATAGAACGTGTGTGGCCATCAGATCTGCCACCTCAATTAATGAGGGAGATTTGATGGCCCTTGTTTTTTTGTATTTTCTGATTTTTTATTTAATTGCTTTATTTTGTTTAATTCATATTAATTTCATTTTTAATCCAAAAAATATGGGACTTTCACCAAAAATCTTTAAATATTTTTATCTTTCATTTTCTGAATTAAAATTTGGATTAATTTTGATATTTTTCATGAACTAAATGTTTTTGTGCATATTTTTAATTGTTTAAAAATACTTCTGACTTTTCAAAAATCATGAAAAAAAATTCTAAGGTTCTTTGACCTAGGATAAACCTCTTGGCCATTTATTTGGTGTTTTGAAGAGATTTTAGGTTTTGACCAAATAAAATTGAATTTTGATGCATTTTTAATTTGATTTTTAATTGATTAATTGCATAAAAATTATGTTGAGTCATTTTTATGGTCTTGTGATGTTTGACTATTTGTTTGGATCTTGGTCAAGGTTGATTTAACTTTTGTTGAATTAAAATCAATGGATTTAGGGGATTGATGAAATGTACATTTCATCTCCCAAAATGAATGAATGATTTTAATTTGATAAAATTCCTCCCATGACCAATTTGTGTTTCTTTCACTTTCCCTCCCTCTTCATCTTCATATTCTTTCCCGTTCCTTTCATTGACCAATGAAGTCTTAATATCCTAAGGCTAATTGGTTCATTAATGACCTTGTGTCAGATGAGCCAATACAAGTATGGATGAGATAGGTCCATCCCTTTTGATCTTTTATTTTAGTGTGTGGTATTTAGGAGTTTGGTTCATTATACCAAATCTCTAACATGCATTAACACCTAAATTTTTATTGTCCGGCCTTAGATAGTTGTGACTTCTACATAAGTCCAATTACGATTGCTTAACATAGAGCTAAATTTGACCTAAAGGCATAACATTCTAGTAAGTGAGATTGTAAGTCTCCCATATTTCATGGTATTGTGTGGAAACTTGGCCTTTTTTCCTTCCTATGGAAGATGTCTTGGTTCAAGGATTCATGCTTGTGAATATATGGTTGAGTGTTCTCCAAAGAATGACTTAATCAATTAAAAAGTAAAACATTACTAGCATCCAATTAACTTTGACTAACATTTGAATAACTCTTATTAATATTGCTTTATTTTCAAGTCATTTACTTTATGCGATTTAATTTCTATTCATTTATCATTCATTGCCATTTACATTTCATTTAACTTGTTTATGTTTATGTCATTTTCACTTTTGCTCATTTGAGCCATAGATTGTGATAATATATATTTTGATTGTGTTTGTGGTCTTAGGACCTTAAAATACTTAATAAACAACAAAAACCCTAAAAAATGTTTGGTGGACTATTGATCTTGATTTGAACTTTTGGACTTATAACTAGACAACATTCCATATGCAAAAGGACTTGGCCAATGCCAACATTCTAAGACCAAGTTATTTAGAATTGAGCATTCATTTGATGCAAGTATTGGGATTTATTTGAACTCATCTGTTACATTGTCTTGATGCAAACTTTTATTTTGATCTTGTGTCTAATGCTTTATTATGAGTTAATCAAGGAGTATTTCATCTGGTACATGAGAAGATAAAGAAGACTGATAGCTATGGGATTTACTTACTTGGATGCGACCATCTTTATTTGATGTCTTGATCTACATGATGACTGATATTGCTAATTACTTGCTGATTATTTGCTTGATTCCAAGTCCAAAGGGGAAGTAGGTTTTCTATATGACACTCTTGTCTGTTGGATTGCATCCCATTGGTCAGACCTTTTCAACTCTTAACTTTTAATTTTATGCTTAGGATTAGTCTCTTCATCTCCTCCCACTTCTTACATTTCCAAACCTCTGCCCCTTTTTCAAAACTTTCTTTGCTTGTGATTTCAAAGTTAGACCTTATTTCAAAAAATAGAAACTTTGGCCTTATGCCAATGGATTTTCAAACTCTTTTCTTAAATCAAACGTGTAAGTAAATCTAATCATATTGACTTACAATTTTAAAAGGCAAAAAGAACTAACACTCATTCAAACTTTTGGGCATTTTGTGCCTCTTTCCACTTAAATTTTGTTAAAAGCAACTCTCCCATTTTGAAATTGATACCATGAACTACAAGGTTTTGATCCCTCATTTTTATGTTGGTACATAGGCACAAGTCCGAAGGTCTTGTCAAACACAAAAATATAATCAATGAATTCTCTCCTCATCCCCACACTCTATTTTTTCTCAAACATCTTTATACCAAAAACACATACACACATAAAAAAGGGCTCCCTAGGAGTACCTAGAACATTTTGGGTGCTAACACCTTCCCTCTATGTAACCAACCCCATTACCTGTAATCTCTGGCATTTTATTAGTTTTGATTTGAAAACTTCTTATCTTTGGGTTTTGTTCGTACTTTTCCCTTTCCCTTTGCAAACAATAAAAGCGTGGCGGCGACTCTGGTTTTATTGACGTTGAACTTATCCATAGTTTAATGGTCATGAATTTACCGCTATAAAAAACCGAGGTAAAAAGTTGTGCAATTTTGAAAATCCAAAAAAGGCAGTTGTTGGGGATCGAACACATGATCAGTGCCACTTTCCCCCTCAGTTATTCAAGAACCGAGGGGTAAAGTGGCAGGTTTTTATGTCACAGTTTGTTACCTCGCTTGTGTAACCGAGGTTATATCCCATTTGCGTACGAGGTAAAATGGGGTTATTTGAAGTAGTGCATCCCATATGATGTGAACAATGATTACTTGGATTGATACTATAGGGTGTCACATCCTCATTTGGTACCACCATGTCATGGGGGAAGTGAGATAAGTTCCGGTTTCTGTCTATAACGAAGGACCGCCAAATCCTAGGTTATCATTTATTTCACATGAGCTTCATCATTATTTACATTATCACGAGGATGATGAGGACGACAATGATTTTGCTGAGGTATTTCGAGCACCACGTGTAGCTCAGGGCGAACTAGTACCTCAGAGTGATTGATGCATTATTATTATTTTGAGACTTATTTATTTACTATATTAAGACTTATGTTCTTAGGATAACCCAAAGAGACAAGAATGACGGTATACCAATTTGTTATCATATAACCCATATCTAGTAATGTCATTCATTTCTCTGGTGGCTAAGGACCTAAAGATGATATCATCAAGGGTTCTATAACTTTTGATAAGCGATTTCCAAATAACTTCTTATATAGGCTTCTTCTAGAACCTCTAATTTCATTATTCAAGTCATGACGAACGATTGGCCAACCATCCTCACCATATCCATGCAATGTTGCAATGACTCTAAACCTATAATTTCCATCACTCTTAACATCAAAAATGTCATCAATAAATGGTCTGATATGATCTAGAAATTGTACAATGAAATTATTAGATGGTTGCTTCTTCGAGGTTTAGGATAACTGTGAACATGACCTCTTTGAAGATTTTTGAGAACTCGATTTTACTTGATCAACATACTCATGATATGAAGGGTCACGATAAACATCATATCCCACATGTTTCTTCCCTTTCGTCTTCACCTCTCCTTTGGTTTTTATTTTTTCAAGCGGTGAACACATCCTTGTTGTAATGGGGTAAGCAATTTCACACACCCTACTTTTTAGTGCTCTTTTTCCTGCAACATCTAGTGACATGTACCTTTTCCATATTGCATCAATTGCATTAATTATGTCCACCTCTGGTCCATCCTCTACATTTATCTCTTATTCTCCTCCCATGCTTAACTTTCTTCAATGGATATGAATAACATCAATTGGTATTGAATCACCACACAATGTGTATCTCCCTAACTCACAAGCACAAGGTAACCCATATACTTTTCTATGAGTACACCCACACATTTGGGTGTTTGTACCCACAATGTCAACCCTCAAACACTCTTCAGCAATGTGCCTCAAAGTAGCTCTTGATACCGATCCACGCAAATTCCCATAAAATGGACTAGTGTACGTGTGTTCAACTTCATAAAAAATCTTTTGAAATGAAGCTCTAATATTGCCCAACTGTACCTTGATATTGCCATTCATAGACTCTCAACATTTGCACATATCACCTAAGTTGTTCTCCAACATCTGCTTTAGTTTCTAATGCACAGACTCAACCCTAAAAAAACAAATCAGTATCCATAATATTAAGATAAACAAACTATAGCTAAAGTCATACATACCTATTAGTTGTGGTGTTACCCAAATGCAACACTTGATTGATCCATACTCCAACAAATCAATACCTATGAGGAGTCAACCACATGTATTTCACATAATAAAAAAATGGTCTAAAATTAACACATGCATGCTCAAGTTGTTGCAACTGTTGATGGTACTCCACCTCATCACTAGCGCTTACAAGTTCATACCATAATTTCTTTATTGGCTCTTGCATATCATTCACAACCTATTCCTTGCACTTTGATTTCAATTTTTGTTAATGTGAAATCAACAAAGCAAATTAGTAGTCCTTGGAAATACTGTTTTAATTTCTTTCATCAAAGCAAGATCTCTATCAGTCAAAATCACTTGTGGTCATAACCCTTGCTAAGTAAAAAACTGTTTCAACTTATCCAATACACAACAAAAGTTCTTTGTCTGGTCATATTCCATATAGGCAAATGCAACAACAAATCTTAACTCGGTTGATGTCATACCAACTACTTCAAATAGAGGTTACCTATACTTGTTTATATTGTACATGTTGTCCATAACCAACACATTAAGAAACATTTAACAACTTCACTGATTTTGGGTGGGCCTAAAAGATATCTCTCATAACTTCTAACTCATCTTTTTTTACTCCAGTAAACATAATCTGAATCCTCTATCAGCTTAAACAAATGTTACATTTGTGTTCTAAGACCCCATGTGTCTTTCTGAATCTTACTCTTATGTTTATATATTTATGGGATCCGAGTCACATTCTTCAAATCTTGCTCTTGTAATGATAATAATATGTGTCTTGGTGAATCATGATGTTTTATCAAATCGACGATATGTTGTTATTCATCAGCATTTAGTCGACCTATAAACAAATTACCTTCAAATCTATTTGGTAAGCCATGGTTGTGAAATCCATATTTTACATAAATCTTCCAACCATAACTGTTATACGGTGAACTGACTTTGGTGTTTTTGCTTTGGAAAGCAAATGTCGCGGATAGCAAGAGTCGCCACCGACTTTTCTTTTATCCAATAAGGAAAGGCGGAAAAGAACAGGAAAGACCTTGATTAGATTTTGGGTTCGGGAGGTACATTATACAAAGGGAAGGTGTTAGCACCCTTTGTATCCATGGTTATCCATGGGCTCTTAATTGCTTAACTCACTTATGTTTTCCTTGTTTGAGAAAGTGTTTGGGAAAATGTTTTGAAAGGAGAATTTAACTTTGTAATGATTCTTGTATGAATGTATACAAAGTGTTTATCTCGTTTGATTTTGAAAGATGTTTAGAAAAATATAACTCGGCGATGATTCTGGTGCGAATGTATACCAAGTGGTGATTTTCTAAAAGATGTTTTGAAAAGTGTGAGGTGTGAAAAGTATTTTAAGTCGTGAGCAAGCATTTAAGAGTTATACTTCACCAAGGTCTTTATAGGTATTTCCTATCCTTAGGAGGGTAAAACTGTCCTTACTATTGAGAAGTAAGTAGTCGTATCCTTTGGATGTAAAGGGACATCGTAGGGTCGTCGATTGGTCATTGAAGGCAACATTTGTAAGGATACCTTAGCATTCGAAGGGACGATCATCATTTAACCGTAGGCTACCACGAAGGGTCATCGAGGGACAAAGTCATGTATTTAAAGGCAACATTCGAGGGACTATGATGATTTAACCGAAGGGTCTTTGCTAAGGGTATCCTTACGTTCGCGGGACATAGCCGTAATATCGTAAGGCAACAAAGAGAGGGCCCAAATCATATGTTCGAAGGCAATGTAATCAGTCAAGTAATTAAAATGAATCTTCACAAGGGTATCCCATAAATAAAGTGGAATACCTAGCAAACTGTCTCTTCAGGAGTATGTGAACCCTCACAAAAATTCAACAAACAAGTTAGCATACCAAGCTAAGGTGCAACCAAGAGTTGCACCAAACAAAAGAATCACAGCAATAATAATGTCAGGCAAACAGCGTGTAGATGCAATAGGGAACATGTCGATCAAGTACATAATGAATTAGCATGCAAACGAAAAAAACAAATACTGTCATGTTCGCTACTGCCTCGCCTAGCGAAGGCTTGGCGAACCCTCGCTACATGCTCGCTCAGCGAAGTGCTGGCGAACGGCTGTGGGTTTTGGGTTCTTCTTTGATAACAGTGCGATTTTAGGAACCCCAAACCCTATGGCATCCATTACAGAAATTACATGGTTAAACATTCAAGATATGGTGTTACACCTTCATGCATACTTAAACCCATATGCAAAACCTAATGAGAAATTTAATCATAATGCCTCATGTGTTTGCAGATATCAAATTAGGAGCATAAAATTAGTGGGGTGTGTGGCAAACCTATTTGCAATTGAGTTGGGCGGAGGTAACCTTTGTGCAGATGAGTTTCCTTTGGGGTATCCGGGGGTTACTCTGAATTCTCTTCGTTAGCCTCCAGGGTTTTTCCGGTTGCCTCTGTTAGAGTTTGCTTGTTCCCTCTCTGTTCACCGTCTGTCTATCTCCGTCCCTGTCTTTATGTGAAGTTCTAGTATTTATAATAATTGTGTCTTGGTGGGCTCAGAATTAAGCCCAAAATTTTCTGGTATTTCGTGAGCTTGCTAGGCGAGTGAGGTAGCGAGGGATTCGCCTAGCGAAGGGTTTGCTCGCCTAGCGAGCATGCCAGTTTAGGTCATCTTCTGGATTTGGTAACCTGTGCGTTGGACCCCGGTTCCTTTAACATTGAACATGGATTAGAATGTCTTGAACAATGTCCTGAACACTTAACGGGCAAATTTTGGGGTATGACACCTGCCCCTGTTCAATATTCATAAATTGAGAGAGTTAGAATGGCATGTATGCCATTCGTGATCTGGAGGTGGAAGATTATTGAACACTTAGAATGCCCAAAAATTTGCGCTTGTTAATTAAAAGTTAGTCTTGATGGAGACGGGCTTAGAGACGTCATCCAGAAAGTATGATGATGGAGGCTTCAGAGTGCGTCGTACATTAGACCATATCTGAAGACATGGGTGTCATACTGGGTCGCACGCTAGGCCGTATAATGAGTCATCCATTAGGTGTTGTTAGGGTGAGCTGAACCTGATGAGACAAGGATCAGAATGGGTCATACGCTGCTGGGGATAAAGGATCAGAATGGATCATACGCTAGATCGTATCTGAGTTGCAGAATGAACTGTCCGTTAGGCTGCATCTGGAGAGGTAAAGATCAGAATGGATCGTACGCTAGATCGTATCTGAGTAGCAGAATGAGTCGTCCATTAGGCGGGTGACTTCACTTGGGATGGAAGATCAGACCGGATCATACGCTAGATCGTATCTGAGTAGCAGAATGAGCCATCCATCAGGTTGTATCTGAGATAAAAGGCAGTCGCACGCTAGACTACATTTCAGAATATACCGTACGCTAGGTAGTATCTGGGTAGCAGAATGAGCCGTCCGTTAGGCTGTATCTGGAGAAATAAAGGTCAGAATGGATCGTACGCTAGATCGTATCTGAGTAGCAGAATGAGCCGTCCGTTGGGCTGTTTCTGATGATAAAAGGTAGTCGTACGCTAGACTACACTTCAGAATATACCGTACGCTAGGTAGTATCTGAGGAATAAAGATCAGAATGGATCGTACGCTAGATCGTATCTGAGCAGCAGAATGAGCCGTCCGTTAGGCTGTATCTGCTGATAAAAGGTAGTCGTACGCTAGACTACACTTCATAATATACCGTACGCTAGGTAGTATCTGAGGGGACGAACATCCAAATGGGTCGTACGCTAGACCGTATTGGAACAGTTGACGGAACCATACGTTAGGCTGAATCAGAATGAACCGTACGCTAGGCTATATCTGATAATATTTGTATATGTTGTATTTGCAATAAATGTCTGGGATGGGCTTAAAGATGCCATCATTAGGAGGATGTCAGAATGCTCATCAGAATGAACATTCATATGGATTATATCTGAAAGATGCATCTGAATCTCAAATGTAACCGATGAGGGTGTCCGTCTGAATGAACCTTTATTTTGACTGTATCGGGAGGATAATTAACCTGAAAAAAGTTAGCCTCATGCCATGCATGAGATGTTTTATGCTTTTGAAAATAAATGTGAACATTGCATGCATGTATATGATGCGAAATGATGCATGAATGAATTGTGCTTCTGAAAATTTTTGCCAGGGGAAAATAAATCCCCATATTCTGGTTGGAGATATTTGTATTGATGCCCCTTTCTTAGCTGGGGATATTTGATTTCTTGTCTGATGGTAGAAATATTCCACAGATCCTGGCTGGGGATAAAAGAGATGACCAATCTGTCTAGTAATGCCAATTTCTTCTGGGAAATAACTGGTTTTGCTGGGGAATAGGATTAGCAACTGGATTCATCGGAAAGCATGGTTAGACTTTATCCTCGACCCTAAAGTCTTTTAGTAATTGTTATTTCTATTTTATGCATGTATTTTCGGTAAACATCAATCATGTTCAAACGCATATATTAATTCGAATTAAATCAATGGACGTTTATACAAACAAAACAGAGAAAGTAAAACAAAAGCATCTTTTTGGAAATAAAATTGTATCGATTTTGAAAGAGGGCCTATAAATAGGCAATTTGAGTATAAGGAGACAGATATCCTAGTAAGAGGAAATTGTCAAGAAAACAAAGAAAAAGCTATGAAGAAAAAGTCCTATTGATTTTAATTCCACTACTGTCATTATGTCTTCAAGCCTCTCATCTCCTGCTGTCGGATAGAAGTGATTGGCTTGTTCAGTCTGTTTGACTTGGGTGAAGTTGACCGAGAACAGGACATAGTCATACGCTTTTATCCCTAATTTTTGCCTAGACCGCCTTCTCAGGTTTTCAGTCCACCAGGATACCCTTTTTTGCCCAAGCCGCCTTTTCAGGTTTTCGACTTGCCGGGTGTACATTTTTATATGTTAATCCCTAATTTTTGCCCGAACCCTTTTGGTTCGCCGGGATGCCCTTACTTTTGCCTAGATACGTCGACCTAGCGGGTCTCTTTTATGCGTAGTATTTTTTAACTATGTCTGCGTTCACGGGATGTGGGAAGTCTTTGCCATCCATTGTAGCAAGCATCATGGCTCCACCAGAGAATACCTTCTTAACTACAAACGGTCCTTCATATGTGGGAGTCCATTTGCCTCTAGAATCACCTTGTGGTAGAATGATACGCTTTATTACCAAGTCGCCAATTTGATATACCTGTCTCTTAATTTTTTTATTAAATGCCTGGATCATGCGCTTCTGATATACCTGCCCATGACAAACAGCCGCAAGTCTCTTTTCATCAATCAAATTTATCTGATCGAGTCGAGTCTGAATCCATTCATCTTCATCTAAGCCTGCATCTTTCATAATTCTTAAAGAGGGAATCTGAACTTCCACTGGCAAAATGGCTTCCATTCCGTAGACTAAAGAGAAAGGAGTTGCCCCTGTCGAAGTGCGCACTGAAGTGCGATAACCATGAAGAGCAAAGGGTAACATCTCATGCCAGTCTTTGTATGTTACTGTCATCTTTTGTATGATCTTCTTAATATTCTTATTAGCAGCTTCTACGATGCCATTCATCTTTGGCCGGTACGGAGAAGAGTTATGGTGTTTTATTTTGAACTGCGTGCAGAGTTCAATAATCATCTTGTTGTTCAAATTAGTACCATTATCAGTGATAACTCTTTCAGGGATGCCATACCGACAAATGAGACTATTCTTGATGAACCGTGCCACCACATTCTTGGTGACAGAAGCAAATGAGGCTGCCTCTACCCACTTTGTAAAGTAATCAATAGCAACAAGAATGAAATGATGTCCATTAGAAGCAGTAGGTTTAATCTCTCCAATCATATCAATGCCCCACATTGCAAAGAGCCAAGGGGCTGTCAACACGTTCAATGGAGCAGGAGGTATACGTACTTTGTCCGCATAGATCTGGCACTTGTGACAAGTTCTGGAGTGACGGTGGCAATCAGCTTCCATGGTAGACCAATAATACCCTGCTTTCAGGATCTTCTTGGCCATCGTATGTCCACTAGAATGAGTCCCAAAAATACCATCGTGTATGTCTTCCATAATCTTTTCTGCTTCCCTTTTATCCACGCAGCGCAGCGAAGTCGAATCATGATTACGTTTGTATAATACTCCATTGCTCAAAAAGAATTTAGCGGAGAACTTGCTCAGAAATTTTCTGTCATTGATGGATGCCCCTTCAGGGTATTCCTGAGTTTCTAAATATCTTTTTACTTCGTGGAACCAAGGTTTCTCTTCTACTTCATCAGTATTAAGTTCATAACAATATGCTGGTTCATCTAATCGTTCAATGGTGATCATGGGAGTTTCATTGTCCCATCTGACTTTGAACATAGATGACATGGTAGCCAATGCGTCTGCCAACTGATTCTCTTCTCGTGGAATATGTTTGAATGTAATCTCTTCAAAGTATGGGATTAATGTCAACACCTGCTCTCGATAAGGGATGAGATTCGGATGTTTAGTGTCCCATTCTCCTTTGATCTGACTGATTACTAAGGCTGAGTCTCCGTACACACTCAAAAACTTGATTCTCAGGTCTATAGCAGCTTTGAGCCCCAAAATACATGCTTCATACTCAGCCACATTGTTGGTACAGTCAAAACATAGTCTAGCAGTGAAAGGCGTATGGTAACCCCTGAGAGAAATAATTACAACACCAACACCATTGCCTAATGCATTAGAAGATCCGTCAAAAACCATAGTCCATCGGGATCCCAGTTCGGGTCCTTCATCTGGTCCAGGTTCTTCATACTCAGCAACAAGCATGACATCCTCATCTGGGAACTCAAAATTCATAGATTGGTAATCATTAACTGCTTGATGAGCCAAATGATCAGCTAACACGCTTCCTTTGATTGCTTTCTGAGTAGTGTATTGGATATCATATTCTGTTAAAATCATCTGCCATCTTGCTATTCTTCCGGAGAGGGCAGGTTTCTCAAATACATATTTGATAGGATCCATCTTAGAAATCAATAAAGTGGTATGATTCAACATATACTGTCTTAGTCGGCGAGCAGCCCAAGCCAAAGCACAACAAGTTTTCTCGAGCAATGAGTATCTTGTTTCACAGTCGATAAACTTTTTGCTAAGGTAGTATATGGCATGCTCTTTTCGACCAGACTCGTCATGTTGCCCCAATACACACCCCATTGAATTTTCTAACACGGTCAAATACATGATTAGAGGTCTTCCTTCAACTGGTGGCATCAGAATTGGAGGTTCTTGGAGATACTTCTTGATTTTGTCAAAAGCTTCTTGATATTCATCATTCCATATCATCTCTTGATTTTTCCTCAGTAATTTGAAGATGGGTTTGCAAGTAGCAGTCAAATGGGAGATAAATCGGGCAATGTAATTCAAGCGTCCCAAGAAACCTCTGACTTCTTTATCTGTACGGGGAATTGGCATTTCTTGAATAGCTCTCACGTTAGCCGGGTCAACCTCAATTCCTTTACCACTGACAATAAAGCCCAAGAGTTTACCGGATCTTACTCCAAAGGTGCATTTATTCGGGTTCAATCTCAACTTGTACCTCTTCAACCTCTCAAACAGTTTATATAAATGATTAAGGTGTTCTTCTTCAGTATGAGATCTGGCTATCATGTCATCCACATATACCTCTATTTCATGATGGATCATATCATGGAACAAAACCATCATAGCACGCTGGTATGTTGCCCCTGCATTCTTTAAACCGAATGGCATTACTTTGTAACAGAAAGTGCCCCATTGCGTCACAAACGTAGTTTTCTCCATGTCTTCAGGTGCCATCTTAATTTGGTTATAACCTGAGAATCCGTCCATGAATGAGAATACCTTGTGTTGAGCGGTGTTATCTACCAGAACATCAATGTGCGGAAGTGGAAAGTCGTCTTTGGGACTTGCTTTATTCAAATCTCTGTAATCTACACACATTCGCACCTTACCATCCTTCTTTGGCACTGGTACCACATTAGCAACCCATTGAGGATAAGAAGTAACAACCAGAAAACCTGCATCAAATTGTTTCATAACCTCGGCTTTGATTTTCTCAGACATTTCAGGACGCATGCGACGAACCTTTTGCTTAACAGGATGACAATCTTCCTTCATTGGCAAACGATGCACTACTATATCAGTATCCAGTCCTGGCATGTCTTCATAAGACCAAGCAAAAATCTCTGTATAGTCATGTAACATCTGAATCAATCTTTCTTCGACACTGTTTCCCAAGCCTGCTCCTATTTTGACTTCTTTCTTGTCTACTTCAGTACCCAGATTTACAATTTCAATTGATTCCTCATGCGGCTGTATAGTCTTTTCTTCTTGCAGTAACTGTCTGGCAAGCTCTCCAGGTACTTCACAATCTTCCTCACTTCCATCCTCGGCTTGGAAGATCGGATTTTCAAAGTCATAATGAACAGTAGCAGAATTATTATCAATAGGATCCATAGTGGATATGGATATGCAATTTGTTACGTGAGTGTGTGTAAGAAAGCATAGCTTGTTTAAAAGATGACAGGAAAGATAAAGAGCGCAATATTTGAATGCAAAAAGCCCATTGATTTATTGAATGTGGATATGCTTATGAAAATGACAAAACCCTTAACAAATTAGCTATTTGTGCCCCGGGCATAGACACAATGCTTTAAGAAGTTCAATTGTAAAAATTAAAAATTTGCAACACTAAAATAGGCAATAACAATTACTCCTGACTAAACGAAATCGAGATAGTGTCTTCAGCTTTCCAATTATTGAGTCTGTCACCAATTGTTGGGAAAATCTAGCTATCCAAGTCGCAATCACTATCAGCATCTTCTACAACATTAATCTGATCTTTGACTACCTTTTCAGAGCTAAATCCCAGGCCAAATCTATCAGACTTGTACGATATGTCGATCAGTTGACCCTAGCCAATACGACCACCATCTTCGACCACGGCTTGAGCGTCTTTTAGATAAGTCATAGCAGGAGGAGCACGAATAACCTTGGGCACACGAGAAGTTGGCTTAAGGACAGGACTGGTCGGAGGAACTACTTCAAATGACTGAGAAGGAGTCTCAAAGAATTCACCATCCATCTCGATGTATCTGAAGGTATGCACACTACTGACAATATACTCTTCTTTTCCACACACAGTGACAATCTTACCTTCTATTGGATACCTCAGCTTTTGATGGAGAGACGAAGCTACAACACTTGCCCCATGAATCCAAGGGCGTCCCAGCAAGCAGGAATAGGCAGGACGAATGTTCATTACGTGAAAGGTAGTGTTGAAGACTTGAGGTCCTATCTTGATAGGAAGAACCACTTCACCATGGACAACACTCTTCGCACCATCGTAAGCACGCACCACAACATCACTAGGTTTCAGTTCAATGCTTTTACAGTCAAGTTTATCGAGCACAGCTTTCGGTAGCACATTCAAAGAAGAGCCATTATCGATCAACACATGAGACAAGGTGATCCCCTTACACTCAACGGAGATATGCAGAGCTTTATTGTGATTCTTTCCTGCTGGTGTCAGGTCAGCATCGGAAAAGCCTAGGCCATTGTCAACAGCCAAGTTAGCAACATAATTTTCGAATTGATCGACAGATATCTCCTGAGGTACATGAGCGGTCTTCAAGAATTTTATCAATGCATTGGCATGAGATTCAGAAGATAACAACAAGGATAACATCGAAATCTTAGACGGAGTATGCCCCAACTGTTCTACCACATCAAAATCACTCTTGCGGATGATTTTCAGCATTTCTTCCATTTCCTGCTTGGCAACATCTTCGGTAGTAACTTCGACTGGTGTCTTTGACTGAGAAGGATTGATTACTGGTCCTTTTCCTCGAGTTTCAGGGGCGGGAGGTGAGATTTCTAGAGAGAAGATCCTTCCACTTCGAGTAATTTTACTAGTCCCAACAATGTCAACGTTATTAGGATTAGCATAATTATCATCTTGCTTTATGTCGTGGATGTAAACATCACCTCCATAATTCCACGGAATGGCTTTGCTTGAGGAATACGGTACTGGGCCAGGTGCAGTAATAATTAGCGGAGCTACCTTGGGCTCAGCAGTAATCTTCACAGGCACTCTAGTAGCGGTAATCTTCACTGGAACTTTGGACTTAGCGATCACAGATATTTCTTCAATAGGGTTTTCCACCTTAGGAATCTTTTCTAAGAGAATTGTACGATCATCCATCAGCCGTTGAATACCATTCCTCAACTTTAAGCAATCATTGGGTCAGAGTATACAGAGATCGCAATTTTCAGCACAACCTGGAAATAAACCATCTTGCAATAAATTCTTCTTGAGGATCAGGAGAGGAGATGCTAAGTCAGCTACATTAGAAAGGTGAGAATTGTCATCCACAACATTAATAGTCTTGTCATGATTAGGCATAGGAGCAGTAATGACATTAGGAGTCTCCGGAGGGTCAAATTCAATTTCTCCAGCGTCGATCTTATCTTGAATCTTATTCTTCAACAACCAACAATCATTTGTGTCATGCCCGGGGCTATCGGAGTGATATACACACCTGGCATTGGGATTATAACGAGGAGAAGTAGTGTTAGGATTTGCAGGAGGATCTCTGAGGGTAATTAAACTTGCTTTTAGCATACCCTGCAGTGTCTGTGCTAAAGTCATATTGATCTTCGTAAACTGTCTTCTTGGCCTGTCTTGTCTGTGTTGGAAGTTTTGAGGTGGCGGTGCTGTAATCGTAACTGCTCCAACATCATGGTCACGATTTTTCTTGTTATGACCCCTTTGACCGTACACAACATTTGATTCATTCTTCCCCTGATAGGACTTTTTGGTGCTTGCAGAGGTAGCCACCTGTATCTTTCCACTTCGAATGCCACTTTCAACATGTTCACCTGTTAATATAAGTTCAGTGAAAACCGATGAGGAACTTCCCAACAGATGGCTGTAGAATGGGCCAGTCAGTGTACCCATGAACATGTCCACTAATTCTCGATCAGTCATAGGGGGTTTGACTCTGCCAGCCAAATCTCTCCATTTTTGAGCATATTCTTTGAAGCTTTCTTTAGATGCCATAGTCATATTCTGCAATTGTAGCCGAGTAGGCGCCAATTCAGAATTATACTGGTAGTGCTTGTAGAAAGTTGTCGCTAAATCAGTCCAGGTACGGATGTTAGAGCTCTCGAGCTGATAATACCACTCTAATTATGTGCCAGACAGATTCTCTTGGAAGAAATGGATCCATAGCTTCCTATCAGTGGTATACGGCTGAATCTTTCTCACATAAGCTCTCAGATGCATCTGAGGGCAAGACGCACCATCATACTTAGTGAAAGCGGGGACCTTGAATTTGCGGGGAATGACCACATCAGAGACCATACCTAAGCCTTCGAGATCCAGACCGAGCGCCTTCTGACCCTCCATAGCTAGCATGCATTCTTCCAGCAACTTATACTTATCATCTTTTGAAGAGTACTGTTCATTTTCATAATCTTCATCGTCGTCCTCAGGGTTGAAAGGATCAACATTCTCCTCTTCCGAGTCATTTTCTGTCTCCTCTCCTTGATCCTTCGGAATTCCAATCTTGACTCCTACGGCCTGTCCTTTAAGCCTTCTTCCCGGGTTAATGTAACTCACAACTTTCTTGTCTTTCTTCTTCTCGAGCAAGAGAGCCTTCAGCTCCTCCTGCCCCTTGGATAAGTTCAAGATCATCTCCTGGAATTGAGCATTCTGGGCCTGGAGATCTTTGACAGTTTGTTCGAGAGCCATCTTTCTATTTAGAAGGAAGACCATGAGAATATTGGTCCTTTGGAATACATGTTATGCAATGTTATGTTATGCTATGCAATGTATGAAATGTTTTCAAGGACTTTTGGAATTTAACTTTGCGTAAACCACCAAAAAGGGGAATTTTTATTAATAATTTCTTTAATCAAGGTTCATTACAAATAATAAAAATACAATGAAAGCTCAAGTCTCCCAGGGACGGCTTCTTTTTGGGCGGAGATATGCATTGAGTCTTCGTTCCTCATTAAGCTGGCTGGTGAGCTCTAATACTTTCTTCCTTTCTGCACCGAACTGAGTTTCAAAAGTATCCCTTTCCTCTCTCAACTGGATCCAGGATTTCTTCAATTCTTCAACATTGGTAGGCATATCTGGATAAGGAATGATCTGGGCAGCACCTCCTTCAACTTTTGGCTCGACAATCAGAGGTCCGATTGCAAGATATGGCATGGTAAGCTCACGAGCTCTGGCGCGTACCCATCTAAGATAAGGTTCCATAGGAATAGAGTTTTTCTGTCCTAAAGTACTTCTTTTCACCATGCCCCAAGCTCGTACAAACCTTTGACGGAGACCTTGAGAGTCGTTGTCATAGTCAAACACAGTGCCTTGAATAATTATTTCATGTGGACCATCTCTTCGAGCATAACCAAACTGACGTAGGGCTAAAGTTGGGTTATAAGTAATACCTCCTCTTATCCCCAGGAGTGGTACGTTAGAGAATTCTCCACAACGGTCAATGATGATAACATTTTCTTTGGGTTGGGGACACCAATGGATGTCTGAATGGGAGAGCGACATTATCCTTTGAGACCATTTCAAATTTTGCTCATTCTTCAAGACTCATTGAGGAAGGTGCGAAATAAACCACCTAGATAATAAAGGTGCGCAGCACATGAGAGTCCCTTGCCTTTTCATAGTACGAGTGTGAAGGGAATGCAAAATGTCTCCAAGCAAGGTGGGCACAGGGTTATGAGTGAGAAATATCTTAACAGCATTCATGTCTATGAATTGATCCGGATTAGGAAATAGCACCAAGCCATAGATTAGTAGTGCTAGAACATCTTCGAAAGCATGGACATTCATAACTTTTAAGAATTCTCGGGCCTTATTTATCAGAAATTTGGCAAGTAAACCCTTAACTCCACTTCTTGTTACCCAATTAGTTTCAATGTCGGACTTTGTCATGTGTAAAGCCGCGGCAACTTCTTCAGACTTCATAATCTTTCCTAAACCACTGAAAGGTGTTTGTTCAAGGATAGGTATCCCAAGCAGCCTGGAGAATTCTTCCAATGTGGGTACCAACTGATAATCTGGGAAGGTGAAGCAATGATGTTTAGGATCGAAGAACTGGAATAGAACTTTCATCATATCTTCTTTGAAACCGGTGGTAACTAAATTGAGGAGATAACCATGTTTCTTGATGAATTGAGCATGATTGGGAAGCTCTGACACTAAATTCTTGAGTTGAGGAGAGATCGCTACAAAATTGATCCGGATGGTCTTCTTGGGAGCCATAGCCTTGCAAAACAAAGCAAAGTTAAATCCCTAAGTCCTTGAAATGGTTAGTACAATGTTATGATGTTATGATGTTAAGTAAGTAACAAACACAAACAAGTCACACCACAATCATTCCTAGGTTTTAAGGCTTGCATGAGTTCCATAGGTAAGTACCCTCCCCACTGAAGTTTGGTTGGTTCCACCTGTCCTAGAATAGTAACCGGGTTCTAGAAGGATCTCAAATCATCGACCTTTCCTTAAGTCCACTTCAGTGCAACACCAAGCGGTTGACCAAAGTTTCCCTAAAGTCCAATCTCAAAGAGTGTAGTATCGAGTATCAACCAACCCCAGTCGGAACCGAAGTCAGTTATCTCACTACTTTCTAATGGCTAGGATGAGTCAATTAGGGTTCTAAAGGTCTGGTTAATGCTTTGATGACACCACGCAGACGCCAAATTTTTCCTCAAGTAAACATGAGGAACATCAGGACATCTAAAGTTTCACATTAACCGTAGCCATCATTTTAACCATTCCAGTATACGCCGGACAGTCGCGATGATCTCTTGCTACTTACCTAAGGTACACTAGATCCGGGTGTAGGATCTTTCACTCAAGCATAGAATACCCAAACAATCCCTTAAAAGTAAATCATATGAAGGACCAATTCGAAAACATAAATGACCTTATTTTTTAAGGTAACCTCTCTTTTTATAGTCCCCAACAGAGTCGCCAGTTCTGTTATACGGTGAACTGACTTTGGTGTTTTTGCTTTGGAAAGCAAATGTCGCGGATAGCAAGAGTCGCCACCGACTTTTCTTTTATCCAATAAGGAAAGGCAGAAAAGAACAGGAAAGACCTTGATTAGATTTTGGGTTCGGGAGGTACATTATACAAAGGGAAGGTGTTAGCACCCTTTGTATCCATGGTTATCCATGGGCTCTTAATTGCTTAACTCACTTATGTTTTCCTTGTTTGAGAAAGTGTTTGGGAAAATGTTTTGAAAGGAGAATTTAACTTTGTAATGATTCTTGTATGAATGTATACAAAATGTTTATCTCGTTTGATTTTGAAAGATGTTTAGAAAAATATAACTCGGCGATGATTCTGGTGCGAATGTATACCAAGTGGTGATTTTCTAAAAGATGTTTTGAAAAGTGTGAGGTGTGAAAAGTATTTTAAGTCGTGAGCAAGCATTTAAGAGTTATACTTCACCAAGGTCTTTATAGGTATTTCCTATCCTTAGGAGGGTAAAACCGTCCTTACTATTGAGAAGTAAGTAGTTGTATCCTTTGGATGTAAAGGGACATCGTAGGGTCGTCGATTGGTCATTGAAGGCAACATTTGTAAGGATACCTTAGCATTCGAAGGGACGATCATCATTTAACCGTAGGCTACCACGAAGGGTCATCGAGGGACAAAGTCATGTATTTGAAGGCAACATTCGAGGGACTATGATGATTTAACCGAAGGGTCTTTGCTAAGGGTATCCTTACATTCGCGGGACATAGCCGTAATATCGTAAGGCAACAAAGAGAGGGCCCAAATCATATGTTCGAAGGCAATGTAATCAGTCAAGTAATTAAAATGAATCTTCACAAGGGTATCCCATAAATAAAGTGGAATACCTAGCAAACTGTCTCTTCAGGAGTATGTGAACCCTCACAAAAATTCAACAAACGAGTTAGCATACCAAGCTAAGGTGCAACCAAGAGTTGCACCAAACAAAAGAATCACAGCAATAATAATGTCAGGCAAACAGCGTGTAGATGCAATAGGGAACATGTCGATCAAGTACAGAAGGGATTAGCATGCAAACGAAAAAAACAAATACTGTCATGTTCGCTACTGCCTCGCCTAGCGAAGGCTTGGCGAACCCTCGCTACATGCTCGCTCAGCGAAGTGCTGGCGAACGGCTGCGGGTTTTGGGTTCTTCTTTGATAACAGTGCGATTTTAGGAACCCCAAACCCTATAGCATCCATTACAGAAAATACATGGTTAAACATTCAAGATATGGTGTTACACCTTCATGCATACTTAAACCCATATGCAAAACCTAATGAGAAATTCAATCATAATGCGTCATGTGTTTGCAGATATCAAATTAGGAGCATAAAATTAGTGGGGGGTGTGGCAAACCTGTTTGCAATTGAGTTGGGCGGAGGTAACCTTTGTGCAGATGAGTTTCCTTTGGGGTATTCGGGGGTTACTCTGAATTCTCTTCATTAGCCTCCAGGGTTTTTCCGGTTGCCTCTGTTAGGGTTTGCTTGTGTCCCTCTTTGTTCACCGTTTGTCTATCTCCTCCCCTGTCTCTGTGTGAAGTTCTAGTATTTATAATAATTGTGTCTTGGTGGGCTCAAAAATTTTCTGGTATTTCGTGAGCTCGCTAGGCGAGTGAGGTAGCGAGGGATTCGCCTAGCGAAGGGTTTGCTCGCCTAGCGAGCATGCCAGTTTAGGTCATCTTCTGGATTTGGTAACCTGTGCGCTGGACCCCGGTTCCTTTAACATTGAACATGGATTAGAATGTCTTGAACAATGTCCTGAACACTTAACGGGAAAATTTTGGGGTATGACAATAACCATTTTTTTACGGTGTTGACCTAATTTTGAATGGAAAATCACATTTCTTAGTAGCACTTTATGTTACACCATCTCCTTCTTTGTATTTTCCACCTTTATCGCAACCAAATATTACTTAGTCATTTCTTCCTCTCTTGCCTATTTTGGTATCTGAACGAGTTATTATAACTGTCACTTTATTCCTGATTCTGACCTCCTTAAATGCTGACTCGTGTAGCAAATTTTTCTGTAGTGGATAATATATCAGTGGTATCTACACATATTTGATTTTTATCGCATATCATCAAATAAATATCCATATATGCTAAATATAAATGTAAAAAAGTTTATAAAACATTATAAAAAAAATGCGTATCAGAATACTTAGAAGCAAGAAATCTGATTTATAAAAAAAACGTCACTGAAAAACTTAGATGCAAGTTATCCAGTTAGTAGAAAAACTTAAACCAAAAAACATATGAAAAAGTTATCCAATTTACTTTTATAAAACAAAAAAATGCAATGTTATCCGGTGTGTAATATATATAAACCAAAAATCATAATTTTAAGTTCTTCGATTTAGTAACTCAACATACCAGATGTCTTAAAGTCAAGTTATTTGGTTCGTATGAACGAAATACATATTGTCAATTTCAAAAGACTCAGACGGATGATAAAAATTAAAAAATTAAAGTAAAATAATAAAAAATTAGAATATTTACAAAAATTGTGTTGAATTGTAATTCCTTGTGTCAAAGCAGGTTGCTCGACAGAAGCAAGGAAGTGTCGAATCACCTAGTGTGTTGAGTTGTATTAGTGTATCGAAGCATGTTGCTTCACATAAGATTTCGACTTAGGCCTATTTTAGTAGTGTTAACTATTTTAAGCTTTTATAGTTTTGGGCTTTGGATTAGGGAGAAAGCTAACCTAAATCTATAAATAGAAGGAGCAACCCTTATTCTTGTAAGAGAGAACTCAGAACATTGCATTCACAGAATTTTGCAGTTGCAAATTGAATAAAGAAGTTTTTCACAAGTTCTGGACAGAGAGAAAAACTCTGCAGAAAATATTTTTCTTCTCCATCGTTCTTTCTTTTTTTTTCTTTCTCAGTCGTTCTTTTCTTTTCACTGTCATTGGGTTGGTGATAACAATCTTGTTCATCAAGATTGATAGAAATCCTCCATAGGTTGTGGTGGATTTCCAACATCTGGTATCAGAGCTCCAGTTTAAGCGATTCGTGAGAAGAAAATCACGATGACAATGAATTATCCAAACGGGCATTTTCAAGCGAATCTTTTGATTCTCAAGAATAATAATTATGAGAATTGGTGCAAGTAGATAAAGGTTATGCTATGTTATCAAGATCTTTAGGATCTTGTGAAGGAAAGAGTAACAACGCTTGCAGAAAACGTGACGGATCAAGAAAGGACTACACATAAAGACTTGAAAAAGAAAGATTATAAAACTCTCTTTATAATCCATCAATGTGATGATTCAAATAACTTTGAAAAGGTTAGTGATGTAGAGTTAGCGAAAGAAACATGGGAAATTTTGGAGAATTCGTTTGGAGGCGGGGAGAAGGTGAAAGAGGTGAGGTTACAAACTCACAAAAGAACATATGAATTGCTTCAGATGGAAGACAATGAAAGCATAACTGATTTCTTCACTAAGGTTACGAAACTGGTGAATCAAATCAAAGTATGTGGAGAAGTGTTGACATCAAGATCTATTATTGGAAAGATCTTGAGGTCGTTGGCTCCAAAGTTCAACCACATGGTAGTAGCCATAGAAGAGTCAAAAGATTTGTCAAAACTAACAAAGGAGAGCTTCAAGGGACACTTGAATCTCATGAACAAAGAATGACTGAAAGAGCTCTAGGAAAGTCGAAGAGTGATATGGCTTTGCAGGTGCAATTAGCAAAAGAAAGGAAAGACAAAGGAAGTTGGAATGGAAACAAAGGCAGACAAGGCTACAACAATTCGACTGGTCGAAATTAGCAAGAAGGAAACGGGTTGAATCAGAGAAAACTCTGGAACCAAGGAAACCAAAGAGGTGGTGTTGCAGGTAGAGGAAGAGGTGGTGGTCAAAATCTAGACAAGAGTCACATTCAGTGTTACAATTGTCAAAAGCATGGTCGTTATTCTAGTGATTATCCAAAAAAGCATAAGTATCAAGAAACTTATGCAAAGCTAGCGAAACATGAAAAAGAAAAGATGTTGTTGATGGTTACAATGAGGTATGAAGAGAGGTTCAAGGACCATTGGTACTTGGACTCAGTATGCTCATCACACATGACTGGAAGGAAAGCTTGGTTTGTCAATATAAAGCCCTCAATGAAGAACATAATGAAATTTGCAAATGACAACACTCTAGCAGCTGAAGATGTTGGTGATGTTCTGATTATGAGGAAAGATGGCAAGAGGTCATTAATTTCAAATGTGTTGTACATGCCAGACATGAAGAGCAATTTGCTCAGCATAGGGCAATTAGTTGAAAAGAACTACGAGGTGTCAATCGAAGACAAGATTATGAGAGTTCTCGACTCAAATGGAAGGATGATCTTGAAGGCTCCAATGTGTCAAAATAGAACCTTCAAGATTGAGCTTAATATGATGGAGCATAAGTGCCTTGCAACAGCAACTAACAGAGATGAATAGATATTACATTATAGACTTGGCCATCTTAATTTCGAAGACATCAGAGATTTAAAGAGAAGAAATATGGTTTCAAGATTACCAGAAATCGACATTCCAAACAAAGTGTGTGAAGAATGTGTGCAGGAGAAGCAACACAAGAATAACTTCAGTAAGGATGCAGGAAGCAGGTCGAAGGCAATTCTTGAAGTCATATACTCCGATGTATGTGGTCCTATCCAGGTGGATTCGATTGGAGGTAACAAATACTTTGTTACATTTATAAACGATTTCAGTCGAAAACTGTGGGCTTACCTGATCAAGAAGAAAAGTGAAGTGATCGAGGTATTTGCCAAGTTTAAATCTATGGTCGAAAGACAAAGTGGTTGAAAGCTCAAGATTCTGAGGACTGATGGTGGTGGAGAATATGTGTCGAAAGACTTTGAGCATTATGTGTGAAAGAAGAGATTGTGCATAAGGTGGTTCCACCCTACACTCTACAGCTGAATGGAGTCGCATAAAGGAATAATAAAACCATCATGAATATGGTGAGAAGTATGTTGAAAGGCAAGCATATATCCAAAGAATTATGGGGAGAAGTTGTGTCGACTGCAACATATATCCTGAATAAATGTCCGGCAAAGAAGCTAGAAGAAATCACGCTAGAAGAATGATGGTCTGGTGTCAAGCCTGGCTTGATTCATCTAAAGGTGTTTGGATCTATAGCACATAGACATGTGCCAGATCAGTTGAGAAGAAAACTTGATGACAAGTCGAGTCAGATGATCCTGATAGGATATCATTTGACTGGAGGATAAAAGTTGTTTGACCTAGTGAATAAGCAAGTGGTGATCAGTAGGGACGTGATCATATATGAGCTTAAGGAATGAGGTTGGACTGAGAATGTTAAGAAGGATTTAGTGAGAATCTTATGTGATGAACCAACTAGTGAAGTCGAAAGAGAAGTTCGACAAGAAGTCAGAGGTGAAGTGGGCCCAATCATGCCTCAAAGAATAAAACACATGCCTGCAAGGTTGCAAGAATGTGTGATTACATCAGATGATGTGGTCAATGAAGAAGGTGAGATGGTATACTATGCTTTCTACGCAGATGTCGAACCAGTCAATGCAGTTGAGGCATTGAAAGATTTGAAGTGGGTGAAAGCAATGAACAAAGAACTGAAGTCAATCAAAGTCAATAACACTTGGTCACTTGTCGAATTGCCCTAAGATAAGAAGGAAATCAATGTGAAATGGGTATACAATATGAAGTTGAATCCCAAAGAGAAGTGACTCGACACAAAGCGAGACTTGTGGCAAAAGGATTTCTTCAGAAAGAAGGAATCGATTTCTATGAAGTTTTTGCACCTGTTGCTAGGATCGAAACAATCAGGTTGGTTGTTGGTCTAGTAAACATGAACAACTAGCAGATGTGTCAGATGGATGTGAAATGTGTATTCCTGAATGACCCCTTAGAAGAAGAAGTTTATGTTGCACAACCAGCTGGGTTTGTGAAACAAGGCGAATAAATTAAGGTGTATAGGTTGCATAAAGCCCTTTACGGACTTAAACAAACTCCAAGAGCTTAGAACAAGAATATAGATGTCTTTATAAGGGATAAGGAATTTGTGAAATGCAAAATTGAACATGGAGTATATATAAGAAGAAGCAAGAGTGAATTGCTTATACTATGTATTTATGTGGATGACTTGTTGATAACAAGTAGCTGCAAGAAGGAGATCAAAGACTTCAAAGGTGATCTCAACAAGGAATTTGAAATGTCAGATCTGGGTGACATTTCATATTTCCTTGGCATCGAATTATACAAGAGTGGTAGAGGTTTGATGATGCATCAAAGAAGGTATGCAGGCGAAATACTAAAGAGATTTGAGATGCAAGATTGCAACCTAACTTTGACTCCAGCTGAGCCCAAATTACAACTGTCGAAAGATTCAGATGAAAATGATGTCGACCCAATCCAATATAGAATACTTATTGGGTCATTTTGATACCTTTGTCACATAAGACCCGACTTAACATACAATGTAGGTATGGTGAGTAGATTCATGCAGAAGCCAAAGGTATCACATCTAGCAGCGGCGAAGAGGATACTAAGGTATCTAAAAGAAACTCTCGACTATGGCATTTTGTTTCTTGCAGTTGATGAAGGAAAAGAATGCAAACTAGTGGGATACATCGACTCAAGTTGGTGCAGTGATACCGAGGATTGAAAATCCACACCTGGCTATGTGTTTATGATAGGGGGCGCACCACTTGCTTGTAGTTCGAGAAAGGAGTCAGTAGTGACATTATCGTCGTGCGAAGTAGAATATATAGTTACTTCCCTTTGTGCATGTCAAGCAACGTGGATGGTGAATCTGGTCAAAGAGATAACGACGAAGAGTCGTGGAACAATTACCATGAAGATCGACATCATGTCAACTATCAATTTGACGAAGAGCCTGATAACACATTTTTGAAGCAAGCACGTCGAGATGAGGTTCCATTATCTTCGAGAGTAGGTAGCATATGGGAAGATGAATGTGAAACACTGCAGAACTGAGAATCAAATTGCAGACATCATGACAAAGGAAATGCAGGTCGAAGTGTTCAGAAGACTAAGAGTTATGATGAATGTAGATAGCTTAGACACAATGAATTAGGTGGTGTGTTGAATTGTAATTCCTTGTGTTGAAGCAGGTTGCTCAACAGAAGTAAGGAAATGTCGAATCACCTAGTGTGTTAAGTTACATTAGTGTGCCGAAGCATGTTGTTTCACACAGGATTTCGACTTAGGCCTATTTTAGTAGTGTTAATTATTTTGAGCTTTTATAGTTTTGGGATTTGGCTTAGGGAGCAAGTTAACCTAAATATATAAATAGAGGGAGTAACTATTATTTTTGTAAGAGAGAACTCAGAACATTGTATTCATAGAATTTTGCAGTTGCAAAGTGAATAAAAAGTTTTCCAGAGGTTGTGGGCAGAGAGAAAAACTCTACAGAAAATATTCTTCTTCTCTATCGTTCTTTCTTTTTTTCTTTCTCAGTTGTTCTTTTCTTTTCATTGTCATTGTGTGAGTGATAAAAAAATTATTCATCAAAATTGATAAAAATTCTCCATAGATTATGCTGGATTTCCAACAAATTGTTGGGGAAGGGGAATAAGTGTCGAGTTATAACATAAAATTTCTAAACATATTACTTTACTATTGATACTAATAATTATATAATTTTTATGATTTTTTATTGTAATATTTAAAATAATTTAAATTAATCTGTACTAAATTAAATTATTATAAATAAAGTATCTAAATCAAATATCCCTTAATTTTGTTTTGAAATTTAAGTCAAATATCGCTTAATTTTGTTTTTGAAATTTAAATCAAACAGTTGTTTATTTTAAAATTGAGAACGCTTCTAATTTTCAATAGACATTCCTAATATATATTTTAATTAATAATAATAATAATAATAATAATAATAATAATAATAATAATAATAATAATAATAATAATAATAATAATAATAATAATAATAATAATAATAATAATAATAATAATAATAATATTTGCTAGGTTGGCAATCCCATCCGGTCTACACGTATTGAGTTGAGCAAAGAAAAAATGAGAAACATTTCGACGAATATTGAAGTGTTAGCAGACATGTCAAGGCCACACAAAATACTCATGTCACTCGCTGCACAGTGGTCCAAATTCTTATTCATGTCAATTTAAGTGATAATCATGAGCAATATTTACAAACTTTGCATTATTCTAATTCTTACTATTGGAGTCCCTTTCATAGATTTTCCTCCATCAAAAGTAAATTTTAATTAATTGATAGACATCTCTTAATTGAAAGTTTAATACGGGTTCACCATATTATAAAAGAATTATTATTTTTTGTTTAATCTTTTTATAGAAAATTATATTTCACTAAGTCAAAAATATAGTTTATAATAAATTAAGAGTTTGTATTAAACAAAATATTTTTAGCTAGGGTTAAATCCCTCACTAATGCAAAAAAAATTATCAAAAAACAAAATTTTGCAAGGGGATATATCCCCTAGCTAAATCGGGATTGCAAATAAATGGTTAAGGAATAAGCTCCTCACGAAATTGGCTAAGGGATAAGTCTCTCGCTAAATATAACTTACAAAATTCAGTCTGCTACACTACAAACGTAGAAGCAGATTAGTGACACAGATGTGTCAGGTATTTTGCTAGAGATAAGTCTCTAGCTAATGCATATGTGTTTTGCATTTTGTGAGGGGTAAAATCTCTAGCTCGGTATGTCAGACATTTGCGAGAGATAAAGCTCCCGACAAATATGCATATTCATTTTGAAATTTGTGAGGGGATTAACCTTAGCTAATGTTTATATATTATATAAAAAAATATTATAATTATAATAATACAATTATAATAAATAAATATGTATTTTTAAATTTTGTGATATTTTTAAATTTTGTAAAATAAAATTAGTAAATAAAATAATTTATCATTAAAAGTGAAATAAAAATAAATTATATCCCTATCCACCAAATTAAAAATAATTCATGCCAAAGATGAAATAAAAATAAAATTTAAGAATACATATTAAAAGTTTCATATTTCAACAAATTTAATTAGCTTCTTCGTCATCCTCCACATCCTCTTGATTTCCTCCTCAAAAACCTTGATTCATATGTGAGGTCATAAATTGTTCAAATCTTTATGCGCGTTGCATCCTCATACTCCGTTGTGATGTTCGTATAGGTGGATGTGATGTTCGTTTCCATCAACAAGTTTCATTCTGAAACTCATATCGCACCGCTTGATTGTTTTGGCATATCCTCCAACACCATACACTCTCTCATTTTTCCTCTTCCCGCGAGCAACTTTATACTAAGTCCAAAAATTCAGACAAGGATTAGTAGGATATTTCGGTGATGGTGGAGTTAACTCAGGATGCTCTAATATAGTAAGGGCAAGTCATATATCACATCCCTCATATAAAAATAAACAAATTAGATGTTATCATAATTTAAATATGGTAGGTACATAAAAGAAATAAATAAAATGACTAAATATAAGAAAAACTTACTTGAGTGTTTTTTGAGCATTCATCGACAAACTCTTCATTTTTCTTTATATGAGTCTCTAGATGGATCTCATTAAGAAGCGGATCTCTACCTAACTCGTCACGCTAATGAATTAAAAACATAAATAAAATAATAATTAGTTTTAATCTAAATTCTAAATGAAAATTTAAGTAAAACATAAATAAATTTTATCATCCTTCATGCAATTTCAGCAACACTAATATTGTCTACTGCGTAGTTGCAGCCACCAACTTCAGAAGCTCTGTTTTTTTTTGCTGATTGAGATACTTGCTTAAAGGTATTCGAATTCCAATGGTCAATAAGTTGTTTAAATACATCTTCATCTATCCAACAGGAACACATTCCTTTTCTTTCCAAATTAATTATAACACGCCTAAGCGTGTCGAATAATCAGACAACATATTTCAACTCAAATTTTTCTTTTACTTGAACTTTATATGTAATGTCCCAACAACATTTTTCCTACATTGTTTTATGAATTCAAAAGATATTAAATAAAGTATAATCATGAATATCTCAATAAATATAAAGGAAATTAAAATAATAATTACTTAAATGAGTAGGTCTTATACCTGAAATAACTTAAACTAATCTTCCTTCTCTTCACCAGAAAGTGCTCCATAAGTCGACCAAAACTTTTTATATTTTTCTTTAATAACTTCCGTTATACACGATACTACCTGATGTGACGGTACAAGGCTAAACAACCAAATTCTGAGTTAGTATTAACAAAAAAAAACAACTCAAATTTAAAATTAAAAAAATGATATATAAAACATAAACACTTACCTTTCTACATCGGAGTGAATGACAAATTTTCCCTTGTATTTCCTAATTGTTTGCGATGATGCATTTCTCAAAATGTGCATTCTCCTTCATTCCTCATGAGCACTATCAGGAGTATTCGTATCTCCATGATCATGAGATATGGTATCTCCATGACTATGAGCACTAGTATCATCCTCATCATCCTGCTCATCATGCATAGAATGCACGGGTGATGAATGTGGCATGCTAGATCCACCCGCCTCCATGTATGTATAAAAGGCTGCATGGAAGACATCAAAAAATATGTGGGATGCGGGGTGTTGGGATGCATAATAGGTGTATATCCAGGAGGATTAATAAAAGCTTGCATATATGGGTGAGAATGAATAAAATTCATGAATGGATAGTAATTTGGTGAAAGATCCAGATATGGGTGAAGTAGAATGCATATGCGATGGAGTATGATGCACAGGTGGTGGAGTATGATGCATATGCAGATAAGGCACCTAGCTCGAAAGTGGCATAGGAATAAAACATAGACGAATCAGGAACCTCTTCTACAATGAATCTTGTGTGGCGAGCCTTACCCTTTTCCTCACTCCGGGGTGGCATTTTCCCCCTAAAATATATCATAAAAACATAAAAATAAGAATAATATTAATTAAAGCAAATATTACACATAATATTATTACAATACATGTTACACAATAGTATTATTATATAATAGTATTATTACACAATACATATTATTCAAATTCCTCATCATCGTAATATTCACCGTCTTCATCAGATTTGATATTATTGTCTTCAGACTCTGTTGACTCTTTTTGCTCTTCTTCCACATGATTTTTGACAACAAGATAGTTGCGTCAACTTGTTAACCCACAACTACAGTATCACCCAAACTTGTAATCTCTTAATTTTAATTGCCTCGTTAACTAGTAAAATCTCATGATCTTGGTATGCAACATCATCTTCCATTGCACCATCAGTTTCAATATAACCCATTGGGTTGGACTTAATTATAACATACCATCCTCGTTTACTTGGTTGAATTGATGGATAAGGTACGTAATAAACTTGCATAACATTATATGCCATTATGAAATGATCATACTCTTTGTACTTTCTATCCACTCAAACCTCAACAATGTTATATTTTTTTATTATCTATTTTAGTTCCTTTGGAAGATGGACTATACCAGTCACAATAAAACAGGACAACTTTATTTTTCAAGTCCATATAATTATATATCAAATCATAAATATGTGTGATAACACCATAGAAATCGTCCTCACCATCCTCCGTAACTCCTTTTACAACTACACCACTGTTTATTATTTTCTTCCCTTCTGTCCATATTTGAGTGTGAAATTTATATCCGTTTACAAAGTATGTGTGCCATTCATTTGCACATTGATGAGGGCATTAAGATAAACTTCTCAAATGTATTATTTCAGGACTTAGTGCAATAATGCATGATAATTTTTTCTTGAACCATGCAAGAAAAAAGCATGTGTGTAACCAGTCGATGGTTGTTCACCCGTGCTTTGAAAATAGTAGGTATTAAATGTCATATTTCGGAAAAAAAATCTAGGTTAAAAAAGGTGACAAGTATATTTGTCCAAAAATAAATACATACTTAATTTAATATACTTACTCAAGATATAGTTCAACTTCAACACAATTAATCATCACATGAACATGTGCACATTATATTTATTTTTCAGACAACCAATGCACACTCGTCTTTCTAGAAGGACGGTCGGGACGATCGAAAACGGATAAGGTGAATTGACTTCTTTCACTAAAGTTAACTTCATTCCTTATGATTCTCGGAATCAACATCGTATGGTTGAAATAATGAGAGCAAAAATATGAAGTTTCTCGATGCAAGTAATGCGCATATATTGACCCCTCAACTCTTGCCTTATTTTTCACTGATCGCTTTGAATCACCCATGAATCATTCAAATGGATACATCTATCTATATTGAACAGTTCCACCAAGGTAAGCTTCATAAGCAAAATTCACAGGGAGAGGCTCCATAGAATCAAAGAAACCTGGCGAAAATATTTGCTCCAACTTGTAGAGAATGACAACAATATTTTGGTCCAATTTAATGATCTCATCTACTCTTAAAGTTGATGCAAATATGTCTTTAAAAAATTGACTAATCTCAGTTAGTGGATTAAGAACATGCTTGGGAAGTGAACTGAATGCAACTGGAAGCAATTGTTTCATGAAAACATGACAATCATGACTTTTCATTCCATGCAACTTCCCAGTTTTGCGTAAGCACGTCTTGCCAAGTTAGAAGAATAACCATCAGGAATCCTCAACTCATTTAACCACCGATAGACTGATTTTTCTTCTTAGGGAGTAAGAGTGTAACAAGCCTTGGTTTTTAATAATTTTCCATTTGGTTGAGGTTTTAACTCCAAGTCTTTTCGATTACACAAAAGTTCTAAGTCCTTTCTAGCCTTCTCATTATCTTTTGTCTTGCCTTGGACATCCATCAATGTGCTAAATACATTATCAAAAAATTCTTCTAAATATGCATAACATCAAGATTGTGTCGCAGCAAATTATACTTCCAATATGAGAGGTCCCAAAAAATACTTATTTTTGTCAAATTGTGTGTGCCCCCCCACCCTATCCTTGAATCTGCATGCTTTTATCATTATCTGTGAATTTTGGTAGGTCACAAACATTACTCCACACTTCAGTCGCTGATAGACGAGGGGGAAGAAGATTTGTTACTTTTTTCCTTTTTCTAAAAGCATTCTTATTTTTTCTAAAAAACATGGTTTATAGGTAAGAATCCACGATGATAGTCAAACCACCAACTTTTCCCACCCATTTCCAAAGTAAACGCTTTTGTGTATCCCATGCAATGCGGACATCCCATTTTACCATCTGTACCCCAACCAGGCAACATGTCATATGCAGGAAATTCGTTAATTGTTCACATCAAAGCAACTCACATATTAAAGTTTTGTTTACAAGACACATCATAAGTCCATTCTCCAATCTACAACCTCTTCAAATAATCAATTAAAGATTGTAAATAAACATTTATTCCCGCCTTTGGACTCGACGGTCCTGGAATGAGGCATGTCAAAAACATGTAAGGTTTCATCATACACATATCATGAGCGATATTGTACGGGGTAACAATAAATGGCCAACAAAAATAGGCAATTGTTGACGATTGGATATACGAAGTAAATCCATCTGAGCATAATCTGAGCCTGACATTTCTGGGTTCTGCTGCAAAATCTGGATATACTTTATCAAAATGTTTTTATGCCTCGCCATCAGATGGATGTCGCATCATGCCTGGACTACTGGTACTTGTACGATGCCATGTCATTTGGCTTGGACTATGAATTGACATAAACATTCTTTACAATCTATGTATTATTAGTTGATAGAACATGGACTTCAATGCAACTCATTTTTTTTCGATCAACACCTTTACTGCTAACTAAATACCTCAGACTCTGACAAAACTTACATTCCTCTAATCCCCCGTCATTTGTACCAAACTCATTGTCATAAAATAACATGCAACCTCTAATTCAACAATCAATCTTTTTACTTCTAGTCCCAACTTCGACACCATCCTCTTCGCATCATAATAACCTGTAGGCATGTTTTCTTTCACATGAGTCGCATCTAACATCATTTTTGCAAAGAATTCCAAACGTTGATCAAGAACATTCCAATTTGACTTCGCATCCAAGAGCCTCACACACATGAATAGCCTGAAGTCAGAAGACCTCCAAACAGTGGTATATTTCTTTCTTTCAACAATTGATAAAACTTTTGTGCTTTCTCATTCGGGAGCTCATCTGCATCAAAATCTCGAGGTTCATCATAAGTCACATTCACCCCTAATGCATCACCAACCATATCATTAATGAGATTACATTATTCTTGATCTTGCAAATATGGTTGACTGCTTAATGCCTCTATATTTATCTCAGGTCCAACATGTGTTTGATAACTTGAAGCCTCTTTATTCATATATGATAGTATTTCTCCATTAGAATACCACACCCAATAATTTGGCCTAAAATTATCTTTCTCCAAGCGACATTTCACTACATTTGTGTCACTAATTATATTCTTGCAACCACACTTTAAACACAAGCATCTTACCCCTCATTCGCTTCAACAATATTCTTGAACAAACACATATGTGAGAAGCGCAACAACTCCTTCTTCAAAATATGGTTTAAGCCCACGTCTTCCTGGATACGTTCTATCATACATCCAACTATGATAGAACTGATATTATCCCATATTGCATATGTGCAACGTTGTTCATGTTCAAATTTAAATTTAAGAAAGGGGGAATTGATCTATCGACAAACATACAACTATATTATGTTTATAACTAACATATATTCATAACTAAATTATATTCTTTACTAAATTTAATTGTTATTCTAATTAAAAATATACTTTTTTCTAAAAAAAATCTATATATTTTTTAATACATATATTTAATACACATTTAATGTTTTCAAAATAAATATATACTTTTTTCTTACAAATTTACATACTTTCAGAATATTTACCTAATAAAACATTAATATTTACCTAATAAAAAATTCTATATATTTTTTAATACATATATTTAATACATATTTAATGTTTTCAAAATAAATATATATATTTTTCTTACAAATTTACATACTTTTAGAATATTTACCTTATAAATCCATAGAAATTATAATAAAATATTAATATTTACCTAATTTCAGAATGGTAGAATATTTGAAAGAAGAAGAAATGGAATGTTTGAATTAAAAAGAGTTATTTTTGCTATATGAGAGAGAGAGGTAAGAAAAGTAAGTCGTTTTTGCTGTGAGAGAGAAGAAGAATGGTTGAAGAGAAGAAAAATGAGAGAGAGAAGAAAGCGTTTGGGAAAGAAAGGAGGCAATTACGAATTTATGGATGACAAGTGGCGAGAGGCATCCTCACGCAACACATAACAATCATAAATTGCAAGGGCAACCCCTAATAAATTTATGACGTGTTCAGAGCAGCGCAGTGGTGTACAGACTGTGCAACACATTGCAAGGGCTATCCCACGCGGCCAAAGCAGATAAAATTTGCGAGACTGCCCTTCAGAATTTATGACGTGTTGCAGGCATTTTTCAGCATGTAGCAGACTTTAGCGGGTGTAATAAGTGCATTTTATGGCTGATTTGACTTAACCCTAACAATTGGTGAGGGGTATTCCTTCGCTAATTAAACGAATATAATTGATGAGGGGGTATTCCCTTGCAAATGACAACATAATCCAATTTACTTCCATTTTGGCGCTATTTCTTCTTTGTGAAGGGTGACCCCTAACAAAGTCCAATTTCAAAATTTAAAATTTTTTCTCCCATGTTTGTGAGAGGTCACCCCACATTTTTGTTTTATATCATTTCTTTTATATATATTTTGAGTGTTGTGAGGGGTTTAACCTCAAGAAACATTATTTTTTTTAGTGAGAGGTTTTACCCCAAACAAAATCCCTTAGCTATACAAGATTTTTCTTATAGTGTTAATTGACATGCATCTAAAAAAATTTTATACTATCGTTCAATAAAAAATCATCAATCTTTTAAATCGTTCAAGTCATTCTAAAATATCATTATGATTTGATAGGATGCATGTCGTTCATTGAATGAGGGTGTAAAATCAATTTTTATTGTCAATGCATATTCTATTTCTCATAAATTAAAATTAATGATATATTTGACTACTTTTCTTTTATTAAAAATAAATAAAAATAAATAATTAGAGTTAATAACACACAATATTTGACATGTTCGTAGTATAATTTAAATCCATTTTGAAACAAAAACTCATATGTATCAAAGATGAATTTACTTACTGTTCATTTTAATTTTGAATGATTGATTAAAAAAAATTGATTTGATCCGGTCTAATTTATTTTGATACAATTTAATTTAAATTATTTTTTAAATATTAAAATTACAAATTATATTTTTTATTAATTAATAGTATAAAACACTATAAAATAATATATTTAATATAATATATAACATATACTACATTATAAAATAATATTACAAAATGAAAATAATCACTTAACAAATAAAATAATATAAATAAATAAATAAAATAAAATAAATATTATTAAAAAATAAGTATCAATTAACATTAAATTAATATAATATATCATCCTATTAAATTAATTTGAAATCCGACCCAAATATATTCACTAAATAACAACTAAACACATTCAATAATATATATATATATATATATATATATATATTTTTTTTTTTTTTTTTACAATTTTCAATATTTTTAAAAATTAATTTTCAATTTATATTATTAGAACTAGAGACTAACTAATTAAATAAGTAATCCTAAACATTTATAAAATCCCACCTAAAAAATAGAAAATGACAGAATAACCCCACAAAACAAAGATGGTAGAGTATGTGCATTAATCACTATGCAATTCCAATTGTTATTCTTCTCTCCTTTTTCTTCTTTGTCGTAACTAAGATAGAGACACCATTCAACCCTTTCTTCTTCTTTTTCTTTCTTTCTTTCTTCCCCTTCACATATATATTCTCTTCCCCATTCCGATTTCTACACTCTTTCACTTCCCAATTCATCTCTCTTTTCCCTAAATAATCATTTTACCACTTTCGTTCTTCAATCATCGGAAACAATTTTGTTCCAAAATAAACTTTCAAATTTGGGTCTTGTTGTTTATAATAACCCTAATTTAAGTACTTTCCTCCGTTTCCTCGGCGATCAAACGGAGGAGAAGGATTTTGAAATAAAGATTGGAAAATGCTAGGTACTTCACTGCAGTTTGGAGGTGTTCGTGGTGGTGGTGGTGGTGACGATCGGGTTTATATTCCGGTTAAGGCTAGGAAGAATCAGAACCAGCGTAAGCAAGCTCAGAAAGCTAAGAATGGTGAAGAGGAAATTGCAGATTCAGCTTTGGATGATAATAGTAATCCCAAACAATGTTTGGACTCACCATCAACTGTTCCGTCTGTAGAGTCTGTTAGTAACATTGATAGGTTCTTGGATTCCACTAAGCTATTGGTACCGGCTCAGTATTTCTCCAAGGTTTATATCTCAACTCGTCTTTGTTTTTGTTTTTTTAACTTTTTGATGTGGTGGTTTTGAAATGCTGAAACTATGATTGCAAATAATTTTGAGTGTTTTTTGTTTGTTTTTGTTTTTGGCATTTGGTATTGTTTTCTGTAATGTGTAACTGCTGACAAGTTTAGGACGTATTGTAAATCAGTCCCTTAAATTATGAGTTTTAGGTTGAAACTGGGTATCCTCTGTCCTCAACTGTAGGGACTAATCCCTAGAGCCTGGGAGGACGGGGAGGATCACAATGGCCGGCAACATTCTCCTTCAAAAGAATTTAACACTATGGCATGCCTAGGGGTTCGAACCCAGAATCTCAGGTTAAGTTGGAAGAGATCCCAGGCCATCTCATCCAAGTGTTTTTGGGTCTTAAATTATGAGATTATAAATTAGAAAATTAGTCCCTTAAATTAAAAAATTGCAATCAATTTGGATATCTCTTTTGCTGCATACAAACTTAGAATCTTTGAAATTGTGGTGATAAATTTGGAAAAAAAGACTAAAGTGACTAATGTTGTTCAATTTAAAGATTGAAGGAATCTTACAATTTGTTGGACTAAAATGCTCATTACTCGTTTTTAATACTTTACCTTTTTTTTATTCAGATGCTTATTATTTACATAATTGGATGGTAACAGAGTTTGATTGTTGAGAATTTTGGTTATTTTTGTTGTATGGTTCATTACTATTTTTATTTGTTCTGTTGTTTGTGTAGACGACAATGAGAGGTTGGAAGACTTGTGATGTTGAGTATCAGTCTTACTTTGCTCTGAATGATCTATGGGAATCGTTTAAGGAGTGGAGTGCTTATGGTGCTGGGGTCCCTTTACTACTTGATCAAAGGGAGTCTGTAGTTCAGTACTATGTTCCGTATTTGTCAGCTATTCAGCTATATGGTCAACCTACTGAGAAGTCAAGTGCCAAGCCAAGGTATTGCCATTTCACTTGTAGAATGGTTTTTGTTATATGTGCATACATAGAGAATTAAAGTTACTTGCAAGACAACACTAACTGCTGGAAAATGGTTTAGTTGATGATAAGTGTGACTCCTTTGTTCTGTTGCTTTGTGGGTCGGTGATTTGTTTGTCATGTAAATTGGTCTAATAGATTTTATGTTGGATTGTGGTTTGTTGTTGCTGGTCGAAAAGGTGAAAGAATAGTAAATGCAAGAGAAATAAACTTGTAGTTTTAATCTTCTTAAATTTGTATGCATGTGATAGATAGATATAGAAACTGCAGGAGTTCAAAATGGTGAAAGTCAGGAAGGTGATATTGAAGCATCATGGTTTTCAAAAATAACATCAACACCACAAATCACTGTTTAGGATTTCACTCACGGGAAATTGTCTAGTTAAGCTCACATAGTGATATATGATGCGTTTAATTTCAAACCATTTTGCTTAGAAGTACAGAATTGTTGAATTCACACTCACATAGTAATATATAATGCTTTTAATTTCAAACCATTTGGCTGAAATTTGAACAAAACTGCTAAAGTAAGTGTAGTCTCTCTCTGTATGCACGTGTGTAGTGTACTAGAAAATTGTGCCATGAGTTCAGCTACTGCCAAGCATAATGTTTTGGGCATGGATATGTTGTTAAAAAGAAAGTAAATATTAATACTCAATTAACACCCCTAGGATAAAATGATGACAATAAAAAGGCGAAAAGCAAAGTTTCGTTGTGAGAAAATTTTTTGTAGGTAGGATTTTGAGAGATCTAAGAAAGTGCTAATGATTTGGGCATGGATATGTTGTTAAAAAGAAAGTAAATATTAATACTCAATTAACACCCCTAGGATAAAATGATGACAATAAAAAGGCGAAAAGCAAAGTTTCGTTGTGAGAAAATTTTTTGTCAGTAGGATTTTGAGAGATCTAAGAAAGTGCTAATGATTTGTGAAATCAGATGAATAGGATTATTAGAAAGGAAGCTAAAGAAGCACTATGAAAATCGAGGGGGTTTGTGCCGAAGAGTAAACGTTCTAGATTGTGTGATGACAACATACAACAAAAAATTAAGGCTACAAGAGATTGAAGCACAACACTTGTGTAGAATGGGCAAAATTTGAATAAATGTAGATAGCTAAGTAAGAAACTAAGAACAGAATTTGAAGGTTTATTGTCATTAGGAACTAAAGTAGGGGAACATAGTATCTAAAGACTTGCTAAAAGTAGGGAATGAAAAAAAAGAGACTTAAACCCAAAATTGTGAAAACCGGCGCCATAGCATAGTGGGAATGACCATGGAGTGGCACTAAATACTTGTTATCTGCATTTTGCAGCTGCAGCAGTAGCTGCTGTTAATTAAGACAGAATAGTGGCAAAATAGCCCTTTAGTGACCCCTAAATGGTTAGGGTAATGGCCTGTTTTACCCTCTCATATTCAATTTAAAATGTTTTTAGGGCTGTTTTATTATCATTTTGCGATTTCAATTTAAGTTTCTGTTGAGATATGATATTGTTTTATTATTAGTATTTATTTGTTTTGTTGTTTTTATTCTTAGTATTATCTTTCCTCTAATTAGTGGTGGAATTGGTTAGAAGGCTTAGACACACACACACACACATAATGGAATAAGAAATTCATATTCAAGTTGGTATCCGGAGCATGGTTTAAAACCCTGATTTTTCTGTTTTTTTTTTTCTCTTGGTTGTTCAAAAGTCTATTTTATTCAAATCTGCCACCAATTGTAACAATGTCACGCAACCTTGTACAGTGACCGGAAGTCACCGATCTTGTCAAAACCGCATTGCCACCTGACCAGCCACGTGCCGTCGCACGCCGCCATCAGTATCTCCCACCCGTTCCCACACTTGCCACGCGCCGCCTTCTAGCCGTCCGTTTCCGACGTCATTTGTTGCTACATGATCAGTTTTTCAATCTGATTCTATTGGGACCACTTTCAGTGTGTGGGTCTCACGTTGAAGGTGCATTTCAGCCGGGTTTTTTTTCCTCCAACAAATTTATTCGTTGTTATTTGGTGTTGTTGAGAATTTGTTACCCTGCTGAAGCATCATGACTGAAAATTTCCAGCCAAAGGAGGTTGTTGTTAAGGAGAATCCTCCTAAAAAGAGTCTAATTTCGTTTGTGTTTCAAGGAGCACTCGTTATTACCACCGAGAAATTGAATGGTAATAAGAATTATATGAATTGGTATGCTTTGGCTGAGTTATGATTTTTGGGTCTGTCAGACCATCTTACTAAGAAGGTTTCAGAAATTGATGCGGCAATAAAAGATGATTAGGAATCCGCTGATTATTAACTTGTATCATTGTTATGGAATTCTATTGAGCCATAGTTGATGGCACACTTTCGTCCGTACAATGTTATGAGGTTTGACAGAAAGCTAAAAACCTTTATGCTAACGATATTCAAAGATTGTATGAATCAGTCCGCAACTTGGCCACTCTTCAGATGAATGGTCATGACTTATTAGAATATTTGACCCATGCTCAGTCCACTATTAATGGCCTCAAACTTATGCTGGTTAGTGATGATATTACGAAGGTATTGGGCAAGCTTGACAATATGTTCATGGTGTTTGTTCTTCATAGTCTACCTAAGGAATATAGTTCGGTTAAAGACCAAGCGCTAACAAATACTACCATCCCTATGGTAGAAGAGCTGATAGATCGCCTTGTCCGGGTATCCTTACCAAGTGATGACACTCTTATTGCTCCCGAGTCCTCTGCTTTTGTTTCTAACTTTAGTAGTGGAGGACGTAGTGGACATAGTCGTGGTCGAGGATGTGGTAGAGGGGGTAGAGGTAACTTCTATTATACTCATTGTAAGAAAGATGGGCACACTCAAGATCGGTGTTTCAACTTACATGGTTTCCCCAACAAAACTTCTAATGTTGCTCAAACCTCTACAAATCTTGAGTCAAAGGGTGAACTCGAAACTACTTTTTATGCCGATGAGTATAAGGAGTATTTGAAGTTGAAGGTAGCACAATATGTCACCTCCTCAACGATCATTGCTCATACTCGTAATTCTACGGTTTGTCTCTCTCACTCTACACCTACTGGATGGGTTACGGATTCTGGTGCTTCAGACCATGTGACCAAACTTTTCTCTAAATTATCACCACTAAAATATCCACATTATGTTGCTATTACGGATGGATCTAAAGTTGAGGCATCTAGTGTTGGACAAGTGTCACCTATTCCCTCTCTCTTTGAACTCTGTTTTATTGATTACTAATTGTCATTTCAATTTAATTTCTATAAGCAAAGCAAATTAACCAGTTCTTTAAACTATGCCATAACCTTTACTTCTAATTCCTTTTTGATACAACACTAGAGTACGGAACAAACGATTGGAGTCAGAACTGAATCTAGTGGTCTTTACTATCTTCAACCTCCCACTTCCACTATATGTGCTACGAATCTCCTGATCGTCGTTTAGGTCATCCGAGTTTATCAAAATTGAAGAAAATGGTGTCCGACCTTTCTCATTTAGAGTCCTTATAGTGTAACTCATGTCAGTTAGAAAAACATGTTTGAGTTTCTTTTTCCAGTCGTATTAATAACAAAATCATGTCTCTATTTGATGTTGTTCATTCCGATGTTTGGGGTCCTAGTCGGATTCCTTCTATCTTAGGGTATATATATATATTTAGACACACACACACGGCTATTGACGTAGTGTTTTCCGGTTACAGCGATTGTGTTTGCGATGTTGATTATCATGTTCAGGTTCCCCACCCTTTCTAGTTGTTGTTTCTAGACTCTTGCCCCTTGTTTTTGATGTTGCGTATATGCAAGTTGCAAAGATCAAGCAGCCCCCCCACATAATAGGCAGTCTGTTCTGATTGTGGTTCTTATTAAAGAATCACTTGTTATTTTAAATACTTTTAGAGCTTGAATTAGTAGTTACAATATATTGGGTTTTGATTTTGATGTTAGTGACAAATTATAAAGGTTAATTATAATTATCAAGCATGATTGCCACTTAAATTGTGTTTTTGTTTTTTAATTCTTAACTTTTGACTATTTATGTATATTGTTGGGATTTATGTTTAACTGTACCACTTTAGCCTTTTTGGGGTTGGGTGCTTCGCACTGCCAACTAAGATTAACAACAGATCAATGTGAGATGTATTAAGGATGATGACGAAAATTGTTCAGTGAACATGGTATCAAAGATGAAAGAGTAATATAAATACTTAAATGAGGGTAATAACTTTTTGAGTCATACTATTATGACAGGAGACAAACATCACTAGAAATCAATTTCATTTTAAATCAAATTATTAAGAGAGATTGAAAGGTAAATGGTAATAGTGAGTTAGTGCACCGCCTGGTTAAATGATCACTAAAGTTCAAGGCAGTTATGCAGCATCTCATGTTTTGATTTGTATTTTCAACTGTTTTGTTATAATTGGTGGAAAAAGTTTGGCTGTCAACTGGAAGAGTGTATAAAATGCTTGTGCGCGAAGTAAGTGGAGACCCTGCATTTGAGGGTATTTAGAGCCCTCTTCTTATGTTTGATAATTGATACGGAGCTTATCTAATAAATATTTAATATCATTCCTTTTATTGCTTCAGGGTTCCCTTAGTATTGTGAAGTGAAGCCAGTAGAAATAGAGTATATCAGATCATATCCCACGCCTTCCAATTTGGTCCTTCTCTTCATTCCATACAATTTTCACCCTAACTAAGGAACACTTCAAAATTTTAGAACCCCCCTCTCCTCCTCCTCTGTATGTAGTCAGTGTAACACCCACTCAGTGAATTTAATTGTTCTATTTTGATATGTGTTCCCTTATTTCCCTACTTCTTTGCAATTATAACTCCTGAGCAATGTTAAAAAATGTGCCATTTGTGATTTGAATTTTATAAGCTATTAGTTATGCATTAGCTTGTAACCAACCAGGTATAATTTTATTATGTCATTAGGTACACAAGTGAAGATAGTGATGGTGATTACTACAGAGATTCGTGTAGTGAAGGAAGCAGTGATTATGAATATGGAAAAAAGACTGAATGTCTTACAGCACAGAGAAGCAGTAAACACCTGACAAGTGGTATCTCTTCTCAAATGAGCACACTGTCTATACATGACAGATACAATACAGTACAAGAAGGCTTTTCTAGTAGTGATGATAGTGAAGCTGGGAATCCTCAAGAACTTCTTTTTCAGTATTTGGAACAAGGTCATCCTTATAGCCGTGAACCGCTGACTGACAAGGCAATGTATCATCTTAATTAATTTGTGGCTTTTTAACCCTAATCTGAACAGTCCATCTTATATTTTACAATATTTGGACAGATACTAGATCTTGCACGTGATTATCCTGCCCTCATGTCATTGAGAAGTTGTGATTTATTGCCATCTAGTTGGATGTCTGTTGCATGGTGATCTAATGCTTAACTTCATTCCCTTTTTTCCTTGCTGTTTTGTAGAGACATGACAAGGTTAACTTGACCTGATGCTTTAGTGTTGATTTTTTTTGTCTGATAACATTTAAAATGTCATTTTCTAGGTACCCTATATATCGAATACCTACAGGCCCCACTTTAAAAGATTTAGATGCCTGCTTTCTAACCTACCATACACTACATACACCCTTGACAGGTAATTATGCAACTTCAAGTCCCTGTTTTTGTCCTTAATTCTTCTCGTCAATTAAGTCCTTCAACAATGCAATGTTTCATTAATTTGTCCTCCAAAGATTTCTTTACCATAATTTTTATGTAATAATGCAAGTGTTATCAATTTAGTAGTCCCTTAAGCATGCATAAATCAAAATTCTATATGTTCCAACAATGAAGGACCAATTTGATGATGCTTTTCAAATTGTTACTTAAAAACTAAAGCTGAGATACTTTTATTTTTTGGAGGATCAAAATTGGGGTCTTTCCTTTATTCTCTATAATATCAGTTGGAAACAGTTAACACATCATTCCTTTTTCCCCCTTCTATCTGCTAGATAAAAAATGGGCATCCTTTCCAAAGGCTTGTATCCAATGAATTTCATTGTCTTTCACTAGACTTTTCTTACTCTTGAGAGTAACAATTGCTTCTTCAACTTTTATATATAGATACCATCTTCTGATGGTATGTGTTTGTGCCGGTGTTTTAGCACTAAAATAAACATTTTAAATTTGTTTAGGACTGATTGTTAGAAAGTGGAAGAAGATGAATAATTCATCTTCTCAAACTCAGAGAAATAGAGAATTTTGTGTATTGTATTGATTAGAAATGAATTGATTAGATTGCAATAGCTTGTGCAAGGTTATTTATAGGGAGGTGTAACTAACGGAATTAGTTACACAGTTAGTTGCTTGTTGTGCTGACTCAGCACAATTAGTTATTCTGTTTTGATATCGAATGCATGGATCATACACTTTGTTTTGAGAGGTATGTTTGACCTAAAAGCATAGCATGACAGCAGTAGGCATTAACAGCGGTTGGATCAAACCAGAGGAAAATCCACCCTTCACCAAGGGACCTGTCAGGATATGGATGCTTCAGCAGCTGTGGTGGTAGGCTGTCCAACTTGAGTGAAGCTCATCGCTCTTCGGTAGTTGTTCTAGTCAGTCTCCCCCTCGATTCAAACACAATACCCGCGCCATGTCCATCAAAGTGTCTGCCGATTCCAAGAAATTTGCAAGAACCTGCCTTTATCTCTTGTCGCCGTTCCACAGTGACATTCACGAGGAAATTTTCTGCATCTCTTTCTATTTTTGTGGTTTCTACATTTTCCTCGTTTTTCTCTTCTGTTGTCTAAATGAGAAGAAAAAAATTCTTGGACAGTTTCTTTTTGTGAAGGTTGAATGTGTGAGGCAATGATGACTCTATTTCCAATTCATGTTCCTCTTCTTGAATTTCAGCGTTGCCTCTGTTTTCCAGTCTTCCTTTTCTGAATCCACAAGACAATCCAAAACTTTTGGTTGAAATTACTTGAGAATAGCCTTTGAAAAATCCCACCAACAAGTATTTAGATGGCTCTCCTTTCAAGAAATCCACCAATCAAGAGCATCTCTTCTCAATGCAAATGCAACAGCCCACTGAAGCTTCATCTCTTCGCTTATTTTATTTGATCCTAAATATTGCTCTGCCCAGGTCAGCCACTAACAGGGCTCCCTTCCATAAACTCTTGGAATCAAATCTGTAGCCATCTTAATGCCAAAATTTCTAGCACACCCTCATAATCTTCCTGGATCAGAACTGCTCTGATACTAGTTGATAGAAACCAACTGATATAAAATAAGAAATAGGGAAAATCCCTTTGATTACAGAATGATATTGCAGAACTTCGAGGGTCTGCACCTCCCTAATGCCATAATGACCCTTTTCCTATCAAATTCCTTGATGATCAACTCCCTAATGTCTTCTCCTATTTATTCTAAACCTAAACACTCTTAATTAATAATCTAACAATTATAATAATTACCTACTAACTCCTAATAATTTAGTATGTAACTGAAGAGTCTAACATAGCCAAGAAAGATGTATTCTTTGGAGTTGTAAGCAAATTCGTGAGTATTGTAGGGTCTTAAATTTGGGTAGTAGGCATAACCAAAAGTTTTAAGAAACATGTACTCAGGGATAACTTTGTGCATGGCAAAGTAAGGAGTGGTCATGGCTAGGGTGATAGTAGGCATATAGTTTATGAGATAGGTTGTGTAGAAAGAAAGAAGGAATGTGAGTACTCAATCAGATACACTACAATGTGTAGTGAACCTCCTTTATATTAATAGGTTGAGTGAGTAATACATAAGAAAGACAAATGGGCCGGGCCCATATGCTTAATACATAATATTAAACCCTAGTAATATAATATTATAATATAACTCTTAATAGGTTGCAACTTGAAAATCATGGTTCTAGAGCTTAAGAGGTATATTGGCCTGAGCTAGAAGAGCAAGACCAATTTCCATCAGATGATGCCTATGCTTTTTCTCACCAGATCCATTTTGGTGATATGTTTGAGGGCAGGTTAGTCTATGAGTTATACCTTGCTGAGTGAACGAGAGTAGGGTTTGAGAGTTCCCCCTTCCATCAATTTGAACAGCCTTAACTTTGAAATTTCCCCCTTCCATCAATTTGAACAGCCTTAACTTTGAAATTTCCCCTTTCCATCAATTTGAACAGCCTTGACTTCAGCGTTGAACTGAGTGGCAATGAGAATGGTGAAGTGTGTGAGAGGGACACACATTTCTGGTTTTAGATTTAGAAAAAAGGTCCAAGTGTAATTGGTAAAAGCAACAAGCAACAAGCAGTACATGTGAGCTTTTCCCAAGCAATAAGCAGTACAGAAATCAGATTTGGATTGCATTGCTACAGGAATGTTACAGAGTTCAGAGTATCCTTGAGTGCCTCATGACGAGGGTGGTCTAATCTATTGTGCCACATCGTGTATACAGAAGGTCCTATACTAGTGGCAGTATAATTTACAATAGAATTGAAAGCTACAGGTATAGTACTGGTCAATGTGTGAACACGAGGTGATTTGAAGTGATAGAACCAGATTTTGCGGGCTGCAGTGGTAAAGGAATAGAGTCCATCCTTTCCAAGAGATCTTGTAATAATACTTCAGATGCAGCCTGATTTTTAATAAGACACAAATCAGGATGAAACTAGTATAAACTTGATTATCCTTGGCAAACTGACTCGCAGAGATCAAGTTTTTAGTGATATTAGGAACAAGAAGCAAGTTGCTCAGGGTTAATGTAGTGTGTGGTTTGTGTGATGAGTGAAAAGTAGTGGATTCAATGGAAGTTATAGGCAAACCTTGTTCATGACCAAGCATCATACGATCTGAACCAGGCCCTGGGATGCTATCCAGGATGCATCACATGACCTGAACCAGGCCCTGGGATGCTATCCAAGAAGCATCATCACATGATCTGAACCAGACCCGGGGACTAAAATTGACTTTTGAAGGGATTTTGCTCCCCTCCACTCCCCTTTCATTCCCTCTTAATAATTGAACCAAAACACTCAAGTTTAAAATGATCTCTCCCCTCCCCTCCACTACCTTCCAACCAAACACGCCTGAGATGATAAGCTAAGAAATTCTCATACAACTTCCAAGAGTGCCTAACTACACTTTCCTTTCTTTAAGTATTCATCATTTTAATTAAAATCTAGATACACTTGCTTTACAATTACATTGCTCACACCTGCACATGTAGTAGTTCTGCAGAACTTGTCACAAACGGCTGCATCGTGCTGCCAAGTGTACAGCTAAGAACAGAAAATGCTAGTCTACAACTGATTTGTAACCATATTTTCTTATTGAAAATTTATGAAGGATAATTTGATTGAACTTTGACACTTGAAATTGACAAATATGGAAAAACACAGACTGATTCTTATAATGCATTACTCAACTTGCTGGTAGCTGTTATTAAGCAAAAATGATCCATGCTTTCAAGAACATGAAATATAATTTCTGTTTGTTGCAGTGTTGGCTGATTTAATTTTCATCATATTTATTTTGATTAGTTGCAGGAAGTGTTACTACGCCTGGTCTTACCCTGGTTTATCCTAGTGAGATGGATGGTATTCCAAACATTTCCATACCTACTTTTGCAATGGCTGCTTATAAATTAAAGGGATCTATTTGGATGAAAAAAGAAGCTGGTGACAATCAAGTAATGCATTCACTCTTGCAAGCTGCAGATAAATGGTTAAGGCTAGTTCAGGTGACTCACCCGGATCATCAGTTTTTTAAATCACATGGCACATACTGCAAATGAGTTTAATGATATGATGTCATGCCAGTTACATTCCCATGGTTAAAACTAAGCCTTAATTTCATTGCGTTGGTGCAAACTTAAAAAAAGTCCATCCATCTGTAGAGATTGTGATGGCATGCTGTAGACAGCCTAATTGTTGGTTTTTGTTACACACACCTAAGCAGCACAAAAGATGAAAGCTGATCTTAAGTGATGAATTTGCTGAGATTGTCTAAGCGAAAACGAAAAAGAAAAAAAGTGTTTTTTATAAGTGAAACTCCCTACTGAAAAGGGAGAAAAACAAAATATGAAACAAAAGTAAAAGTGAGTATGGCAAACAGATTAACAGAGAGGATGTGTGGGTTAAAGCCAGACTGTACAAGTGGCTACAGTTCAATAATGGCTGTGATCCCTTTAATTTCTGGACATAAATATTTACACATGTTGTGACAATAGAAGAAATACTAGATTTTGCTGCGTGGCAAGGCACAGTTTTGGTACTATCTGATGAACATTTTGTTGCTTTGATGACAGGAGAGATGGTGTTGTAATATTTTGTACAATTCAAATAAATGTTACACCCTTAATGTTGTGTTTTGGAATGACAATTGTATGGTAGTATATGTTAGTGTTATATCCCCTCTGGGATTAAAATGTCATTCCTTTGGATATTTAGGGGGGGAAACATATCATCGCCTTGTTGTTGTACTTACTGTACGATGTTAATATGTTCTGTGAAGATGTGATGCTAATTTTACTCAATGTTTTATGGTTTTGTACTTTTATTGATAGTAATGGGTTTATACTCTATATATCTCAACTCAACATAAACCCATAAACATTTGAATTGAAAAATGAATACAACTTGATTGAAGAAAATTAAAGTGTGTTTTGAGCACGAAATAAGGTTAAGGGTTTAACTCTAAACACTACCATTACACATGATTTTGTCAAGAAAAAACCTTGACAAATGATGAATATATAAAGTGCAACAAAATCTAGACAAAATTGATGGAATATCCTAATGAATTCAAGAAGACTTTTAAAGATAACCATTAGGCATGTTTTCTTTTTTTTAATTTAAGTTTTGTTAAAGATAGATTGATTTGAATAAACCGAGGAATTAATTTGTCACCCCACAATTAAATCTGCTATTACCTTTACATCCTTACTTTTTTTATAGATTTTTTATTGCTTTTACTGAATTTTTTGAAAAAATATTGAAAATATTGAAAAAAATATCAGAATTTTTGAAATTTTCAATAAAAATGTGATTTTTGGAAGAAAAAAATTAAAGAAATACCTGAATTTTTGAAATAAAATTCCAAAAATTTCAAAATAAACATTTTTATATTACTTAAAATTTTAAAATTTTTGATAAACTATCACATTTTTTGAAATTTATGATAAATTATAACACTTAAAAATATTTAATAAACTATAATACTTTTCAAAAAAATTGAAAAAAAAATCGTACAAACAATTTAAAAATGAACTATTAGAAATTTAATTTATTGTCGAAAATTTTGAATGAATTATTGAAAATTTTGTTTATATTTTTGACTCAAATTTATTTTTATGAATAATTTAAAAATTATGAAAATATATGAAGACATCAACAAATTTAATTGAGGAGAAAAATCTACTCGACCTAAACCTCCACCCAAAGCTTTTAAAAAGTTTAAAACATTCTTTATAATCAATTAAGTAAAAAAGTTAAATTTTGTTCAATCAGTTAAATATTTTCTACTTTTGAAACATATACCAAAAACATTTGGAATTTCAGCTTTTTATCAAGTGAAATTTACTGAGCATAACTAACCCCACTTTTCTTTTCTTTTTTTATAAAAACAATTTAGGACTTAGAGCATTCACAATGTTTACATGTATCTTCTTCTTCGAGTATGTAACTTGTCATTCCCAATTGCATCTCGCATCCACATTTAGAACAATTTTATTATTATATCATTAATCAGATATCGGAATTTTCGAAATATATTTAATTTTACCGGAAATTTTGAGGTTGCACCCAAAATTTTGATGTTATATTTTTTAATTTTGAAGTTATATTTTTTTATCGCAACAAAGATAAAAGTACCATCAATTTAAAATTTCCAGTACTGAAACTTTTGAAATTTCTGGTAGAGACACGTAATATTTATTGAAATTTCAGAAATTGTGGAATTTCTGATATTTGACACAAAATTCCGGAAATTGTGGAATTTTCGGTATTCGGTGAGTGAAATGTATTCATTTTTTTCTTGCATAACTGATTCGATAAAAAAATATCCGATAATAAAAATTGTGCTACATACAAGAATACAAAACAAATTAGGATGACTTCCTAACTTCATCTTTCCAATACCTAATGCGTCATGCATATACTGATTCTCATGCTTTTGCGTCTTAAGTATAATGCTGTCTCCAACGGTCAGTGATGGGAGACAATCGACAATCAGGTTTCAACTTTACCTGACTCAATGATTGTTGTTGATAAAACCAACAACAATGATTTTATTTCTGCTCGTATGCATAGGTGGAGTTAAGGTAAGGTGAAAAAATGTGATGTTAAGTCTCTTTGAAATAAAGACAAATACGACATTGTATCTACAAGCAATAAGGTAACCCATATCAGGAATCATCATTCATTTATCAATACTCTGCACACCTAAGTGTTCTACTCGTAACACATTTCTAATTGTAGAGACCGTGTCATTGAACAAATTGGAAAACAATTTAGGGTGTTGATGAACTTGAGTATCTAACTGCGTCTGAATCAAATGTCATGACTCTTCGCCCCATCCAAGTAAAATTGCAATGACCCAAAAATCATAATTTCCATCATCACCCATATCAACAATGTCACCAATGTATGGATGTAAGAAATCAGAAAACTGAGACAATTAAACATCTCTTGAAGATGTAGTGGACAGTTGGCTTCTAGCCGACATACTTGACAGTTGGCTTATAATTGGTTTCATGCATGATCTCTTTGTAGTCAGACTCCCCTCCGAGCCCTCACCATACTCCCACTGTGAAGGA